>NC_041222.1:107684386-107693102 GCF_002837175.3 Physeter macrocephalus | reverse complement strand
ACCGCAAAAAAAAAAATAAATAAAAAAGAAAAGAAAAGAAAAGAAAAGTCTCATTGGTGAGGGCAAACATAAAGTTAGTAGATCAACCACTTATAAAGCTAGTAGAAAGGTTAAAAGATAAAAGTAGTAAAATTACCCATATCCACAATAAGGAGTTAAGGGATACACAAAACAAACAGATGTAAATATGATGTCAAAAACATTAAAAATGAGGTGTTGTTAAAATGCATTTGAACTTTAGAGGACAGCAACTAAAAGTAATTGTAGATTATCTATCTATCTATCTACCTATGTTGTTATATATAAACTTCATGAAAACCACAAACCAAAAATCTATAATAGATATACACATAAAGGAGACAAAGGAATCCAAACATAACACTAAATATAGTCAAAAAGGGAAGACAGCAAAAGGAAGTTTTAAAGAACTACAAAACAACTGGAAAACAACAAAATGGTAATAAGTACACACCTATCAATGATTTTTACAATGTAAATAGACTAAATGCCCTAATCAAAATACACAGAGTGGCTGAATGATACCAACACAAAGCTCAGACATACGCTGCCAACAAGAGACTCACTTCAGATTTAAAGACACAGACTGAAAGTGAGGGAATGGAAAAAGATATTCCATGCAAATGCAAATGAAAAGAAAGCCTGGGTAGCAATACTTATATCAGACAAAATAGACTTTAAAACAAAGATTGTAACAAAATACAAAGAAGGGCATTACACAATAATAAAGGGATTAATCCAAGGAGATATAACAATTGTAAATACATATGCACCCAACATAGGAGCACTTAAATACATAAAACAAATATTAACAAACATAAAGGGAGAAATTGACAGTAACACAATAATAGTAGGGGATTTTAATACTCCACTTACATAATGAACAGTTCCTTTAGACAGAATTTCGATAATGAAATATTTCCCTTAAATGACACATTAACCAGATGAACTTAATAGATATAGATAAAACATTCCATCCAAAACAGCAGAATATACATTATTTTCACATGCACATGGAACATTCTCCAGGATAGATGATGCTAGGACAATGAACAAGTCTGAATAAATTTAAGAAGATTGAAATCATATTAAATGTCTTTTCCAACCACAACATATTGAGACCAGAAATCAACTACGAGAATAAAAACTGCAAAAAACACAAATACATGGAGGTTAAAAAATTGCTAAGAAACAAGCAGTGAAAAAATTTAAAAAATACCTGGAGACAAATGAAAATGGAAATACAATCCAAAATATATGTGACGCAGCACAAGCAGTTCTAAGGGGGAAGTTTATAGTAATATAAACCTACCACAGGAAACAAGAAAAAAATCTCAACTAAGCAACATAACCTTCTACCTAAGGGAACCAGGAAAAAAAGAAAAAACAAAATCCAAAGTTAAGTAGAAGGAAAGAAAAAATAAAGATCAGAGCAAAAATAAATAGAGACAAAACCAGTAGAAAAATAAACAAAACCGAAAAACCTTTAGCCAGAATCAACACGAAAAAATGGGAGAGGGCCCAAATAAATAAAATCATAAATGAAAATGGAAAAGTTACAACTGACACCACAGAAATACAAAGGATCACAAGAGATTACTGTGAACAGTTAAGTGCAAATAAGATGGACAACCTAGAAGAAGTGATAAATTCCTAGAAACATACAGTCTTCCAAGACTGAATTGGAAAGAAATAGAAAATATGAACACACCAACTACCAGTAATGAAACTGAATCAGTAATTTAAAAACTTCCAGCAAACATAGATCTAAGACTAGAGGTCTTTACAAATGAATTCCAGCAAACATTTAAAGCAGAGTTAATAAATATCCTTATCAAATATTCTTAAACTTGAAGAAGGAACACATCCAAACACATTCTATGAGGCCAATGCCATCCGGATACCAAAACCAAAGAAACCACAATAAAAGAACATTACAGGCCAATATCACTGATGAACATAGATGCAAAAGTCCTCAACAAGATAATGGCAAACCAAATTCAACAATATTTAAAAGGATCATACACCATGATCAAGTGGGATTTATCCCAGGGATGCAAGGATACTTCAATCTCTGCAAATCAATCAGTATGATATACCACACTAATAAACTGAAGAATAAAAATCACATGAACATCTCAACAGATGCAGATAAAGTTTTTGACAAAATTCAACATCCATTAATTATTAAAAACTCTCACCAAAGTGAAAATAGAGGGAGCACATCTCAATATAATAAAGTCCATATACGACAAGCCCACAACTAACATCATACTCAATGATAAAAAGGTGAAAGCATTTCTTCTAAGATCAGGAAGAAGACAAGGATTCACACTCTTGCCACTTTATTCAATATTTCATTGGAATTCCTAGCCACAGCAATCAGACAAGAAATTGAAATATAAGAAATCTGAATTGGAAAGGAAGAAGTAAAACTGTCACTGCTTGTAGGTGATGTTTTATATATACAATCCTAACAACGCCACCAAAAATATTAGAATAAATTTAGTAAAGTTGCAGGATACAAAATTAACATACAGAATTCTGTTGCACTTCTATACACAATGAACTATCAGAAAGAGAAATTTAGAAAACAATCGCATGTACAATTGCATTAAAAAAATAAAATACCTAGGAATGAATCTAGCCAAGAGATAAAGACCTGTACTCTAAAAACTATAAGACATTGTTGAAAGAAAGACAACACAAGGAAATGGAAAGATTTGCCATGTTCATGGATTGAAAGAATTAATATTGTTAAAATCACCATACTACCCAAGGAACTCTACAGATTCAATGAAATCCCTATCAAAATACCAATGGCATTTTCCACAGAACTGAAATAAATAATTCTAAAATTTGTATAGAAACACAAAAAGCCCCCTAGACAAAGCAATCTTGAGAAATAAAAAAAAAAAAACTGGAGGTATTAACTCCCAGACTTCAAACTATCCTACAGAATCAAAACAGTATGGTACTCGCACAAAAACAGATACATAGATCAATGGAACAGAATAGAGAGCTAAGAAATGAACTCATATGTTCAATTAATCTATGGCAAAGGTGGGAAGAGTCTCTTTAACAGGAGACATTGGGAATCTGAACAGGTACAGGCAAAAGAATCCAAAATGAATTATTTTCTCACACCATATACACAAATAAACTCAAAATGGTTTAAAGACTTAAATGTTAGATCTGAAACAATAAAACTCTTAGAAGAAAATATACGCAGTATACACTTGGACAATGGTCTTAGCAATATTCTTTTGGATCTGTCTCCTCAGGCAAGGGAAACAAAACCAAAATTGAACTAATGGAACTTCAACAAACCAAAAGCTTTTGCACAGTGAAGGAAACTATCAACAAAACGAAAAAGCCACCTATTGAATGGGAGAAGATATTTGCAAATGATGGTCTGATAAGGGGTTAATATCCAAAATACACAAAGAACTTACACAACTCAATATAAAAAAAAACTCAATTAAAAAATGGGCAGAAGACCTGAATGGACACTTTTTTTGAATCGACATTTTTCAAAGAAGATGTACAGATGGCCAACAGGCTAATGAAAAGATGCTGAACATCACTAATCACCAGAGAAATGCAAATCAAAACCATAATAAGCCATCATGTTACACCTGTTAGAACAGCTGTCACCAAAAAGTTAACAAAAAACAAGTGTTGCCAAGATGTGATACACACACACACACACACACACACACACACACACACACACACACACACACACACACACACACACACACACACACACACAGTGGAATATTACTTAGCCATAAAAAACAACGAAATCTTACCATTTGCAACAACATGGATGGATGTAGAAAGGATTATGCTTAGTGAAATAAGTCAGACAGAGAAAGACAAATACTGTATGACTTCACTTCTATGTGAAATCTAAAAAAATAAAGTCAAACATCACAAAACAGAGACAGACTCATAGATACAGAGAATAAACAGGTGTCTGCCAGATGGGAGGAGGGTGGAAGGATGAATCAAATAGGTGAGGGTGATTAAAAGGTACAAACTTCCAGTTGCAAAATAAATGAGTCACAGGAATAAAATGTACAGCATGGGGAATACAGTAAATAATACTGTAATATCTTTGTATGGTAACAGATGGTAACAAGACTTATTGTGGTGATCTTTTTGTAATGTAGAGAAATATCAAATCACTACAGTGTACACATGAATCTAACACAGTGTTTTAGGTCAATACTGTAGAAGAAGAATGTGCTTCCTCATTTTTCTCTGATGTTCAGAAACTGATAGGTCTAAACATTGGTAATTGGAGGGAAGGGATAGGGCAAATTATGCTTCAAATGGAGTCATTTGTAAGAGGAGCAAAAGATTTTATTGGAAATTCCTGTTGTCTTGGATTAGCTTTTTTAAGCAATGATAAAACTAAAAAGTTTGTAGGGGAGTCTAGAGTTGTCAGTGATGGAGCATCAAGGCAGAACACTGTCCATTTTTAAAACATTTAAATAATTGAAATTGTAAAAGCATTCCTAAAGTGCTTGCAGTCTATTCTTTGAATGGTGGATGTGTATTATTGTCCAACGAATGGGCAGGCTATGGTTGACACTAGTTTTTATATACAGCACCTGCCCAATTATAAAAGTAAAAATCACGCTGTTTGATACACATCATTTAAGTATAATAATACTACTTACTAGAAATCCTTTAGCCTGACATTTAATTTCTTGAAGTTCTGCCATGTTACTGTGTGATTTTGCAAGGCTCTTGGACTGTATTTTGTTATAGGTAAAGGAGAAGATTAAATAAAATGAAAAATGTGCACTTTAATTAATTCTCTGTTTTTGAGTAATAAATTTTCTTTTATTAAAAACTATTAAGGGGAGTTCTGTGGCGGTCCAGTGGTTAAGACTTCACCTTCCAATGCAGGGGCTGTGGGTTCGATCCCTGGTCAGGGAGCTAAGATCCCACATGCCTCACGGCGAAAAAACCAAAACATAAAACAGAAGCAATATTGTAACAAATTCAATAAAGACTTTAAAAATGGTTCACATCAAAAAAAAGTCTTAAAAAAAAAACACTGTTAAAATCTTGTCAATGATGCATTAAGTTTACATAGTGCTTTTTTCTTGGCATGTTGATCAATTCCATCTTTTCTTTTCACTAATTCTTAAAAATAACAATAGAGAAAACACCATTCTCTGGCATTTTGTGACTTCTACTTCTTTTTTTGTTCCAGGAGTGAATAATTTTGCCTGATCTTCCTTCTCTAAAAACAAAATGTTCTTTCAGAGGGTGCCCCTGACTTTCCTGTCCACCCCCTCCTTCCCTCTGTATCTCAGAGCTACAAATCATATTTTGCTCATAGCAAATATAAGAAAATAGCTTTCCAAAATTATTTTTCTCACAATTGAATGCATTACATTTGCCATCCCTCTAATGGGAAAAAAATCAACACAAAATCAAGTTACAATCTAATCTCAGAACTTTTCTCTTCTCTATTCCCAGGGCTCCCTGGATACAATCTAGAATCTCCTATTCCTGAGAGTTGGTAGAAGGAGGTAAGCTGTTCTGGCTTCACAGCTCCTCAGGGACGAGGTGACACAGAGATTTACTTAAGGTGGTCTAATTAATCAAAGTCTGAGAGAAGGAAATGGTCAGACTTCCTGAATAGTACTGCATTAATTTTTCCTATTAGATTTAACTTATCTTTAGTTTAATTCATTCAGACTGGCGTGAAGAAAATGCCTAGTATTTTACCAAGCACTTTAGGTAGAATATACTAAAAGACACTGTGTAATATGTTAATAATTAAAATGATCATTGGAGAGAGTATTGTCCAGAGGATGAATGTTGTCTTGAAGAGATATCCAAATAAATGACATATTTACTAAAATGGTATATCAGAATTTTTCTTGTTGTAATAACTTAATCATGATGCCTTATTTATCCTACTAGTGATCAATCGGGTTAAGGTAAATAAAACTGATCATTACTGAATACAGTTTGAAGAATTTGTATTTACAATTACCAAAAATATCTAAGGAAAAAAAAATTCAGAGAACCTGCATTGGTTAAACAGTAATGCAGGAGAGGCACATTCCCTTGTGCTTTTGTAGAATTTTAATGTAACACCAAGAAAACTGAAGTAACCGAATATTTCATTATTTTCAGGACTTCTACTATGCTCTTCCCGGGTTAAAACTTCTTTGAAGTACCTGATGCGTACACATCCAAAGGAATTTGATGGAGCGTGGCAGAGACTTCAGACTTGAGCAGTGGAGACTGTGAGTGAAAATATTTTAAAGAATGATGAGGAGACTTGATCTGTTTCTCAATAGGCTTTGAGTGCAATATTAATATCAATGTTGATCCTGATTTGCTTTCTCTTTTTTCTTACACAAATAGATGTTTCAGTATGTTTTTTCCCATTTACTTTACACCAGGTATTTCTGGTTTTAGAGAATACCAGTTCATATCTGCAACTTAATTGAACATATGATTCAATAAGGCTGTATTCAAGTAATGAAACAGACAAATGTGTGAAATTATGAGAACATTAATTACAATTAAAAACATAACCACCTTTGCTACCTGTAACAGATGACATAGGTCTGACTAAGGTATCTCTAAACACAATATTATGCAAAACACAATAGACTCTGTCATTGGAGACAATGCTATTTTACAGTAACAGTTGCCTATGATGGGGAATTACACTAATAACTGCAAAGTTCCTCTTTATTTTCACCATCATATTGTTTGGAAGAATTCTGAAATGAGCAAACATCTTATGATCTGTAAAATAAAAATTTTCAAATATCTACAGCTTGTGCACAGGTAACTTAAAAAGTATTGGCGGGCTTCCCTGGTGGTACAGTGGTTGGGAGTCCGCCTGCCGATGCAGGGGACACGGGTTCGTGCCCCGGTCCAGGAAGATCCCACATGCGGCAGAGCGGCTGGGCCCATGGGCCACGGCCGCTGAGCCTGAGCGTCCAGAGCCTGTGCTCCGCAGTGGGAGAGGCCACAACGGTGAGAGGCCCGCGTACCGCCAAAAAAAAAAAAAAAAAAAGTACTGGCAATAAATATGCTATTTAAAAATTAACCAACCAACCAACGTGTGAAGGATTTTAAAATCAACACTGATTTTTCTTAATCCTAAAAACAACATGTTTACTTTGGTTTCTGCACTGTATGTAAAGATCTTGGAAGTTGCCAATCAGTCTCAAAAATAAGAAAAAGCTGAATGAACTGTAAAATCAACTCTTCTTATATCAGAGAAGTGAGGGCACAGAGGAAACTGCTGCGCCCCAAAAGGGAGACACAGACAGGTGCATGCACAGAATCAGAACTTACCAGAGCAGAGGCCCAGGAGCAGAAACCAGTATCAGAACAGGAATATCTACACTGCAACCAGAAAATACCTAGATACTCAGTGTGGACAAGTCTGAGAGAAGCTCCAAGGGGACCCAGTCACAGGGCTCCACACTACTGTGACTTTACCTCCACCTTGAATAAGTTCTCAGAGTAAATATCAGAGGAAAATCCCCTAAACTATCAGGATTTTTTCCAGAACCTATCCAATCTGGGAAAGGGACATACCAAAATTGAACCCCTACTAGCATCCTACCCGCCATGGTGGGGAAAAACTGAGAAAGACTTGGGCAGTGCACAATCCAGAGGCACAACTCAATAAAGGATTGAGAACTAATCACAGAATGGTAGAAGCTTCCTCTCCATGCTACCCTGCCACCACATTACTAAAGGCCTCTTTACAGCAGTTCCTTTTACCCAGGATATTATATCCAGCTATCAGGAAAAAATTACAAGACATGCTAAAAGGCAAGAAAAACAAAACAAAACAAAAAGGTTTGAAGAGAGAGAAAACATCAGAACCAGCATCAGATATGGTGGATACGTTGGAATGATCAGATCAGGATTTTAACACCTATAATTAATATGATAAGGGCTCCAATGGATAAAGTATACAGCAAGCAAGAATGATGGGCAATGTAAACAGAGAGTTGGAAATGCTAAGAAAGAACCAAAAAGAAATGCTAGAGATAAAAACACTCTAATGGAAATAATGGGCTAATTAGTAGACTGGAAATGGCTAAGGAAAGAACCTCGGTGCTTGAGAATGGAAACTTACAAAACTGGAAAGCAAAGAGAAAGATAGACAGAAAAAAATGAACAGAATATCCAGGAACAGTAGGACAACTACAAAAGGTGTAACTAGAGAGAGAAGAAAGAGATAAAGGAGCAGAAAAAATATTAAAAGCAATGATGACGGAGAAATTCCCCAAATTAATGTCAGACACCAAATCACAGACCCTGGAAGCTCAAAAAGTACCAAGCAGGATAAATTCCAAAAATGCTACACCAGGGCATGTATTCAAAATCCAGATATCAAAGATTAAAAAAAAAAATGCTGAAGGAAGCTGGAGGGAAAAATGACTCAACTATACAGGAACAAAGATAAGAATTCTATTCTACGCCTCCTCAGAAACCATGCAAGCAAGAAGAAAGTAAAGTGAAATATATAAATTGTAGTGAGAAAAAAAAAAACAACACCATCACCCTAGAAGTTTGTACTCTGCAAAACTTTCCTTCAAAGTGAAGAGGAAATAAAGACTTTCTTAGACAAAAATTAAAGGACGGGCTTCCCTGGTGGCACAGTGGTTGACAGTCCGCCTGCCGATGC
>NC_041222.1:107679208-107684339 GCF_002837175.3 Physeter macrocephalus | reverse complement strand
GGCCACAACAGTGAGAGGCCTGCGTACTGCAAAAAAAAAAAAAAAAAAAAAAAATTAAAGGAATTTCTTGCCAGTAGACCTGACTTGCAATAAATAGTAAAAGAAGTTCTTTAGAGCAGGAGTCCCCAGCCCCGGCCCCAGACCAGTAGCGGTCTGGGGCCTGTTAGGAACCGGGTCGCACAGCAGGAGGTGAGAGGCAGGCGAGCGGAGGAAAGCTTCATCTGCCGCTCCCCGTCACTCCCCATCACTCGCATGACCACATGAACCAACCACCATAGACACATTGCTGGCATTACTGCCTGAACTATCTCCCTCCCAACCCCGTCTGTCCGTGGAAAAACTGTCTTCCAGGAAACCGGTCCCTGATGCCAGAAAGCTTTGGGACCACTGCTTTAGAGAGAGGAAAGTACTATAGATCAGAAACTTGTATCTGCAGAAAGAAAGGAAAAGCATTAGAGAAGGCATGACTGAAGGTAAAATAAAATTTTTATTTTTCTTATTCTTGATATCACATATAACAATTTTTTCCACATAATATTAGCAACACTGTATTTGACTATGTAGGCATATATAAAAATATGCACATGCATGCTTACATATAAGTTAAATGAAAGACAGCAATTACATATGGGATAAAATGGAGAAATTAGGATAATCTTATTATTATCACTTATGTACTCACACAACCTGTGAAGCAGCATAGGGTATACTGTTATTTGAAAGTGGACTTGGATTAGTTGTAAATATAGTTAGCCAACTCTGGGGAAGTGACTATAAAAGTAAAAAAAGAAATATAACTAATATGTAAGAAAGGAGAGAAAATGGAATCATATAAAATTCTCAATTAAAACCAAAAAAGGCAGAAAATGATTGGAAGACAAAATTAGGAAAAAAAAATAAGGCAATGGACAGAAAACAAAAACAAATATCATAAACATTAATCCAATTATATTATTAATCACATTAAATATCAAAGGTCTAAACACATCAATTAAAACAGAGATTGTCAGAGTGGATGCAAAAACAAGAGGCAACTAAATGCTATCTACAGGAAACCTACTTTAAATGGAAAACACATATATATTAAAAATGAATGCAGAAAGATAGGTCATGCTAACAAAAGTCAAAAGAAAGCAGGAGTAGGCATATTAAATAATTTCAGACAGAGCAGCCTTCAGTATAAGGTAAGTTACTGGAGAAAACTAGGGGCATTAAAAATGATAAAGGAGTCAATTATCTAATAAAAGGTAAAATGTGTATATCTAAAAGCAGAACATCAAAGTACATGAGGCAAAATCCGATAAAACTTCAAGGAGAAATAGATAAATCCACTATCATAGTTATAGATTTCTTCAAGCCTCTAACAGCCATGAACAGCTCTGCAGGCAAAAAATCAAAAAGGACATAGATGAATTCAACAGCACCATCAGTCGACTGGACATAATGAACACCTATCAACTACATCCATTAAGAGCAGAATACAGGGGGTCGGAGCTTCAAGATGGCGGAAGAGTAAGACGCGGAGATCACCCTCCTCCCCACAAATACAAGAGAAATACATCTACATGTGGAACACCTCCTACAGAACACCTACTGAACACTGGCAGAAGACCTCAGACCTCCCCAAAGTTAAGAAACTCCCCACGTACCTGGGTAGGGCAAAAGAAAAAAGAATAAACAGAGACAAAGAATAGGGACGGGACCTGCACCAGTGGGAGGGAGCCGTGAAGGAGGAAAGGTTCCCACCAGCAGCAGGGTGCGGAGGGCAAAGCGGAGAGATTCCCGCAGAGGATCGGTGCCGACCAGCGCTCACCAGCCCGAGAGGCCTGTCTGCTCACCTGCCGGGGCGGGCGGGGCTGGGAGCTGAGGCTCAGGCTTCAGTCGGATCGCAGGGAGAGGACTGGGGTTGGCGGCGTGAACACACCCTGAAGGGGCTAGTGCGCCACGGCTGGCCGGGAGGGAGTTCGGGAAAAGGTCTGGAGCTGCTGAAGAGACAAGAGACTTTTCTTGCCTCTTTGTTTCCTGGTGCTCAAGGAGAGAGGATTAAGTATGCCACTTAGAGGAGCTCCAGAGACAGGCGCAAGCCGTGGCTATCAGAGCGGACCCCAGAGACGGGCATAAGACACGAAGGCTGCTGCTGCAGCCACCAAGAACCCTGTGTGCAAACACAGGTCACTCTCCACACCTCCCCTCCCAGCAGCCTGTGCAGCCCGCCAATGCCAGGGTCCCGTGATCCAGGGACAACTACTCCAGGAGAACGCATGGCATGCCTCAGGCTGGTGTAATGTCCCACCAGCCTCTGTCGCTGCAGGCTCACCCTGCATTCCGTACCCCTCCCTCCCCCACGGCCTGAGTGAGCCAGGGCCCCCGAATCAGCTGCCACTTTAACCCCATCCTGTCTGAGCGAAGAACAAACGCCCTCAGGCGACCTACACACAGAGGCGGGTCCAAATCAAAAGCTAAGCCCCAGGAGCTGTGCAAACAAAGAAGAGAAAGGGAAATTTCTCCCAGCAGACTCAGGAGCAGCAATTAAATCTCCACAAGCAACTTGAGGTATCCTGCATCTGTGGAATATATGAATAGACAATGAACCATCCCAAAATTGAGGCGGTGGACTTTCTGTGATTTTGCCTGTACAGCTTTGCTTTTACCATTTGTCCTAGGGTTCTGTTTTTCCATTTTTTTCTTTTCTTAGTATAGTTTTTAGCACTTGTTATCATTGGTGGATTTGTTTTTTGGTTTGGTTGCTCTCTTCTTTCTTTCTTTTGTTTACTTTTTCTATTACTTTTTAATTTTTTAATTTTTAATATTACTTTTTATTTTATTTTATTTTGTTCTTTCTTGCTTTCTTTTTTCTCCCTTTTCTTCTGAGCCGTGTGGCTGACAGGGTCTTGGTGCTCCGGCCAGGTGTCAGGCCTGTGCCTCTGAGGTGGGAGAGCCAAGTTCAGGACATTCATCCACCAGAGACCTCCTAGCTGCACGTAATATCAAATGGCAAAAGCTCTCCCAGAGATCTCCATCTCAACGCTAAGACCCAGCTACAAGCAACGACCAGTAAGCTACAGTGCTGGACACCCTAAACCAAACAACTAGCAAGACAGGAACACAACCCCACCCATTAGCAGAGAGGCTGCCTAAAATCATAATAAGGTCACAGACACCCTAAAACACACCACTGGATGCAGTCCTGTGCACCAGAAAGACAAGATCCAGCCTCATACATCAGAACACAGGCAACAGTCCCCTCCACCAGGAAAACTACACAACACATTGAACCAACATTACCCACTGCGAGCAGACACCAAAAACAACAGGAACTATGAACCTGCAGCCTGCGAAAAGGAGACCCCAAACACAGTAAGTGAAGCAAAATGAGAAGACAGAGAAACACACAGCACATAAAGAAGCAAGATAAATACCCACCAGACCAAACAAATGAAGAGGAAATAAGCAGTCTACCTGAAAAAGAATTCAGAGTAATGATAGTAAAGATGATTCAAAATCTTGGAAATAAAATGGAGAAAATATAAGAAACGTCTAACAAGGACCTAGAAGAACTAAAGAGTGACCAAACAATGATGAACACAAATAAATGAAATTAAGAATCCTCTAGCTGGAATCAATAGCAGAGTAACTGAGGCAGAAGAACGGAAGTGACCTGGAGGATAAAATAGTGGAAATAACCACCACAGAGGAGAATAAAGAATAAATAATGCAAAGAATTGAGCACAGTCTCAGAGACCTCTGGGATATTAAATTCAACAACATTAGAATTGTACAGGTCCCAGAAGAAGAGAAAAAGAACGGGACTGAAAAAATATTTGAAGAGATTATACTTGAAAACTTCACTAATGTGGGAAAGGAAATAGTTAATCAAGTCCAGGTAGTGCAGAGAGTCCTATATAGGATAAATCCAAGGAGAAACACGCCAAGACACATATTAATCAAACTATCAAAAATTAAATACAAAGAAAATATATTAAAAGCAGCAAGGGAAAAACAACAAAAAACATACAAGGGACTCCCCATAAGGTTAACAGCTGATCTTTCAGCAGAAAACCCAGCAAGGATCTCATTCAGATTTGACAGAGAAATTAAAACCTTTACAGACAAGCAAAAGCTAAGAGAATTCACCACAACCAAACCAGCTTTACACCGAATGCTAAAGGAACTTCTCTAGGCAGGAAACACAAGAGAAGGAAAAGACCTACAAAAACAAACCCAAGACAATTAAGAAAATGGTAATAGGAATATAAATATTGATAATTACCTTAAATGTAAATGGATTAAATGCTCCAGCCAAAAGACGTAGACTGGCTGAATGGATACAGAAACAAGACCCGTATATATGCTGTCTAAAAGAAACCCACTTTAGACCTAGGGACACATACAGACTGAAAGTGAGGGGATAGAAAAAGATATTCCATGCAAATGGAAATCAAAAGAAAGCTGCAGTAGCAATTCTCATATCAGACAGAATAGTGTTTAAAATAAAGACTATTACAAGGGACAAAGAAGGACACTACATAATGATCAAGGGATCAGTCCAAGAAGACAGAACAATTGAAAATATTTATGCACCCAACATAGGAGCACCTCAATACATAAGGCAAATGCTAACAGCCATAAAAGTGGAAATCAGCAGTAAAACAATCATAGTAGGGGACATTAACACCCCACATTCACCAATGGACAGATCATCCAAAATGAAAATAAATAAGGAAACACAAGCTTTAAATCATACACTAAACAAGACGGACTCAACTGATATTTATAGGACATTCCATCCAAAAACAGCAGAATACACTTTGTTCTCAAGTGCTCTGGGAACATTCTTCAGGACGTATCATATCTTGGGTCACAAATCAAGCCTTGGTAAATTCAAGAAAACTGAAATGATATCAAGTACCTTTTCTGACCACAATGCTATGAGACTAGATTTCAATTACAGGAAAGAATCTGTAAAAAATTCAAACACATGGAGGCTAATACACTACTAAATAACCAAGAGATTACTGAAGAAATCAAAGAGGAAATCAAAAAATACCTAGAAACAAATGACAAGGAAAAGACGATGACCCAAAACCTATGGGATATAGCAAAAGCAGTTCTAAGAGGAAAGTTTATAGCT
>NC_041222.1:107678049-107679068 GCF_002837175.3 Physeter macrocephalus | reverse complement strand
CACCTCAAATAAACAACCTAACCTTACACCTAAAGCAATTAGAGAAAGAAGAACAAAAAACCCCCACAAGTTAGCAGAAGAAAAGAAATCATAATGATCAAAACAAAATTAAATGAAAAAGAAATGAAGGAAACAATAGCAAAGATCAATAAAACTAAAAACTGGTTCTTTGAGAAGATAAACAAAATTGATAAACCATTAGGCAGACTCATCAAGAAAAAAAGACAGAAGACTCAAATCAATAGAATTAGAAATGAAAAAGGAGAGGTAACAACTGACACTGCAGAAATACAAAGGATCATGAGAGATTACTATAGGGAACTATATGCCAATAAAATGGATAACCTGGAAGAAATGGACAAATTTGTAGAAAACCACAACATTCTGAGACTGAACCAAGATGAAATGGAAAATATAAACAGACCAATCAGAAGCACTGAAATTGAGAGTGTGATTAAAAATCTTCCAACAAACAAAAGCCCAGGACCTAATGCCTTCACAGGAGAATTCTATCAAACATTTAGAGAAGAGCTAACACCTATCCTTCTCAAACTCCTCCAAAATATAGCAGAGGGAGGAACACTCCCAAACTCATTCTACAAGGCCACTATCACCCTGATACCAAAACCAGACAAAGATGCCACAAAGAAAGAAAACTACAGGCCAATATCACTGATGAACACAGATGCAAAAATCCTCGACAAAATACTAGCAAACAGAATCCAACAGCATGTTACAAGGACTGTACACCATGATCAAGTGGGGTTTATCCCAGGATTGCAAGGATTCTTCAATATATGCAAATCAATCAATGTGATACTTCGAAAAACAAGAAGTAAAACTGTCACTGTTTGTAGATGACATGATAATATACATAGAGAATCCTAAAGATGCTACCAGAAATCTACTAGAGCTAATCAATGAATTTGATAAAGTAGCAGGATACAAAACTAATGCACAGAAATCTCTTGCACTCCTATACACTAATAATGAAAAATCTGAAAGAGAAATTAAGGAAA
>NC_041222.1:107676964-107677564 GCF_002837175.3 Physeter macrocephalus | reverse complement strand
AAAGAATAAAATACCTAGGAATAAACCTACCTAAGGAGACAAAAGACCTGTATGCAGAAAACTATAAGACACTGATGAAAGAAATTAAAGATGATACAAACAGGTGGAGAGATATACCATGTTCTTGAATTGCAAGAATCAACATTGTGAAAATGACTATACTACCCAAAGCAATCTACAGATTCAGTGCATTCCCTTTCAAAATAGCAATGGCATTTTTCACAGAACTAGAACAAAAAATTTCACAATTTGTATGGAAACACAAAAGACCCCGAATAGCCAAAACAATCTTGAGAAGGAAAAATGGAGCTGGAGGAATCAGGCTCCCAGACTTCAACTCTACTACAAAGCTACAGTAATCAAGACAGTATGGTACTGGCACAAAAACAGAAATACAGATCTTTGGAATAGACAGAAAGCCCAGAGATAAACCCACGCACATATGGTCAACTTATATTTGATAAAGGAGGCAAGAATATACAACGGAGGAAAGACAACCTCTTCAACAACTGGTGTTGGGAAAAGTGGACAGCTACATGTAAAAGAATGAAATTAAAACACTCCCTAACACCAAACACAAAAATAAACTCAAAATGGATA
>NC_041222.1:107663949-107676912 GCF_002837175.3 Physeter macrocephalus | reverse complement strand
GGAAAAAATATTTGCAAATGAAGCAACTGACAAAGGATTAATCTCCAAGATTTACAAGCAGCTCATGCAGCTCAATATCAAAAAACAAACAACCCAATCCAAAAATGGGCAGAAGACCTAAACAGACATTTCTCCAAAGAAGATATACAGATTGCCAACAAACACATGAAAGGATGCTCAATATCACTAATCATTAGGGAAATGCAAATGAAAACTACAATGAGATATCACCTCACACCAGTCAGAATGGCGATCATCAAAACATCTACAAACAATAAATGCTGGAGAGGGTGTGGAGAAAAGGGAACTCTCATGCACTGTTGGTGGGAATGTAAATTGGTACAACCATTGTGGAGAACAGTATGGAAGTTCCTTAAAAAACTAAAAATAGAACTACCATATGACACAGCAATCCCACTACTGGGCATATACCCTGAGAAAACCATAATTCAAAAAGTGTCATATACCACAAAGTTCACTGCAGCTCTATTTACAATAGCCAGGACATGGAAGCAACCTAAGTGTCCATCGGCAGATGAATGGATAAAAAAGTTGTGGCACATATATACAATGGAATATTAGTCATCCATGAAAAGAAACGAAACTGAGTTATTTGTAGTGAGGTGGATGGACCTAGAGCCTGTCATACAGAGTGAAGTAAGTCAGAAAGAGAAAAACAAATACCATCTGCTAACACATATATAAGGAATCTAAAAAACAAAAATGGTTCTGATGAACCTAGGGGCAGGAGAGGAATAAAGACACAGACGTAGAGAATGGACTTGAGGAATGGAATCTAAAAAAAAAAAAAAAAAAAGGTTATGAAGAGCCTAGAGGCAGGACAGGAATAAAGACGCATACGTAGAGAATGAACTTGAGGTCATGGGGAGTAAGAAGGGTAAGCTGGGACGAAGTGAGAGAGTGACATGGACTTATATATAATACCAAATGTAAAACAGATAGCTAGTGGGAAGCAGCCACATAGCACAGGGAGATCAGCCCGGTGCTTTGTGACCACCTGGAGGGGTGGGATAGGGAGGGAGGAAGGGAGACGCAAGAGGGAGGAGATATGGGGATATATGTATATGTATAGCTGATTCACTTTGTTATAAAGCAGAAACTAACACAACATTGTAAAGCCATTATACTCCAATAAAGTTGTTAAAAAGAATAATAAAATAAAATAAATGTTAAAGAGACATATGTAAGTTTTGAGCAAAGTTCTTCAGGAAAGCATCAACTACAACAAGCAAACATCTTTACACAAAGCAAAACTACAGCTGTGGCAGTCCAAAGGAAATGAATATCTGTGCAAAATGGGGAGAGGTGATTTTCAAATTGGAACCTGATAAGTAAGACAGAGAATACTTAAGATTCCTAAATGAACTGTCTCTGCCTGGTTGGCACCAGGGAGTTAGAGTGCGAGAGAAGAATGCTGTAAGAAAGGAAAAGAGAAAAATATCTTTTCTTTATGGGTTTTGGAATGGATTGAATAAATACACTAAGTGATGATGGCAAATATAAATCAACAGGAACTACAGGTGCTATGAGCAACCACAAGTGAACATGACCCCTTCGATTGAATAATGAAGCAGCAGGAGCTCCCTAGAGAGGATTCACAGCAAAGACAGAAACAGCATACCCATCATGAATAACATATACTCCCTGAAATAAGAATAAACTTTGCAGAAGAGACTAAGAATTCCCTGGGCTTTCATCACTGTGTTCAACATAAAGAAGAGAAGAAAACTGGATGAGCATTTTTTTCCAGTTGAAAAAAGAAATGTAATTTAAAAACCAAAAAAATCCACCATGATTTAGCTTGTTCGAGCTTTGCTGCTTAAAGGATGTTTTCAGTTCACCAAACCTAAGAGCATACTCTGAAAGCACTGCAATTTTATCTTTAATTTATGATCCCGTGTTTACTTTCAGTTGTGAATATCTCCACATATTACTGCAGGTTTGTCAGAGTCATTTGAGACCTGGCATACATTTGACAGATGTTTACACAAACATAGAGCTTTAAAGAGCTTTGTTGTGTTGGTGTCCATTTCATCTTTGATAAATGAAGAGAAAGTCCATTAGGAGCTAGTTCATTTCCACAGATTCACTCTAAGGAGTATATGAATCAAAATTTATTCGGTTCCACATTGCAAACCAGTGTGACTCCCATACTGCTTCTATTTGCATGCCTTATATTTAACTTTGAATTCTAACTTTCCAAGGTTATTATTTTCATATTAATCCTTTTAATTGTGATTTCTTTATATAAATTTTAAGTGTATCTTTGTCCTCTTTGGTCAAGATTCTCAGGCATAGGAGTAATTCCTAAAGAATATAGCTTACTGCAATCAAAAATCATAGTATGGTTGAATCAATACAAAAACAAAACTCATATATATGCTACCAATAAGAGACTAATTTTAGATCTAAAGACACACACAGACTCAAAGTGAGGGGATGGAAAAAGATATTCCATGCAAATGGAAATTAAAAGAATGTCAGGGTAGCAATTGTTATATCAGGCAAAAAAGACTTTAGAACAAAGACTGTAACAAGAGAAAAAGAACGGCATTACATAATGATCAAGGGATCGATTCAAGAAAATATGACAATTGTAAATATATATGCACCCAACATAGGAGCACTTCAATACATGAAACAAATAATAACAAACATAAATGGGGAAATTAACAGTAACCCAGTAATTTAGGGGACTTTAACACCACACTTACATCAATGAACAAATCATCCAAACAGAAAATCAATAAGGAAACACTGACCATAAAGGCAAATTAGACCAATGGAATAAAAAAGAAAAAAAAAAAAAAATATATATATATATATATATATATATAACATTACATCCAAAAGCAGTAGAATACACATTATTTTCAAGTGCACAGGGAACATTCTATATATATATATATATATACACATTATTTTCAAGTGCACAGGGAACATTCTCCAGGAGAAATCACATGCTAGGCCAGAAAACAAGTCTCAGCAATTTTAAGAAGACTGAAATAACATCAAGCATCTTTTCTGACCACAACATTATGAAACTACAAATCAACTAGAAGAAAAAAAAACTGTGAAAAATGCAGACACATGAAGGCTAAACAATATGCTACTAAACAACCAACGGACCACTGAAGAAATCAAAGAAGAAATTTAAGAAATACCTGTAGATAAATAAAAATTAAAATACAACCATCCAAAATCTATGGGACGCAGCAAAAGCAGTTCTAAGAGGGAAGTTTATAGAGATACAAACTTATCTCCAGAAACAAGAAAAAACTCAAACAATGCAACCTTACACCTTTTAAAGGTACTAGATAAAGGAGAAAAAACAAAAACCAAAGTGAGTAGAAGGAAAGAAGTCATAAAGATCAGAGCAGAAAAAATGAAATAGAAACTAAAACAAAAAGATCAATAAAACTAAGAGCTGGTTCTTTGAAATTATTTTTTAAAAACCTGATAAACTTTTAGCCAGACTCATTAAGAAAATAAGGGAGATGGTCCAAATAAATAAAATCAGAAAAGAAACAGTAAATGTTACAACCAACACCACAGAAATACAAAGGATCATAAGAACAACTACACACCAATAAAAAGGACAACCTTGAAGAAATGGACAAATTCCTCAAAATGCACAATCTTCAAGACTGAACTAGGAAGAAATATCAATAGAAAATATAACAGACCATTTAACTTTAATTAAATTGAATCTGTAATGAAGAAAACAAAAAGACTCTGAACAAACAAAAGTCCAGGACCAGACGGTTTCACAGGTGAATTCTACCAAACAATTGGGGAAGAATTAACACCTATCCTTCTCGAACTACTCCAAAAACTGCAGAGGAAGGAACACTTCCAAACTCATTCTACAAGGCCACCATCACCCTAATACCAAAACCAGACAAAGATATCGCAAAAAAAGAAAATTAGAGGCCAATATGACTGATGAACATATATGCAAAAATCCTCAACAAAGTACTGGCAAACCAAATCCAACAATACATTAAAAAGATCATACACCATGAGCAATTGGGATTTTTCCCAGGTATGAAAGGATGTTTTAACATTTACAAATCAATCAATGTGATACAGCACATTAACAAATTGAAGAATAAAAATCATATAGTCATCTCAAAATATGCAGAAAAAGCTTTTGACAAAATCCAACATCATTTATGACAAAAACTCTCCACAAAGTGGGACTAGAGGGAACAAACTTCAAAATATTTAATAAAGGCCACATATGACAACCCCCCAGCTAACAACATACTCAATGGTGAAAACCTAAAGGCATCTCCTCTAAGATCAGGAACAAGACAAGGATGCCCACTCTCACCACTTTTATTCAACATAGCATTGGAAGTCCTAGCTACAACAATTAGAAAAGAAAAAGAAATAAAAGGAATCCACAATGGAAAGGATGAAATAAAACTGTCACTGTTTGTAGTATGACATGATACTACATATAGAAAATCCTAAAGATGCCACCAAAAATCTAATAAAGCTCATCAATGAATTTGGTAAAGTTTCAGTATACAAAATTAATATACATAAATCTGATGCATTTCTATATACTATTAATGTACTATCAAAAAGAGAGTTTAAGAAAACAATTCAATTTACCTTCACATCAAAAAGAATAAAATACCTAGGAATAAATCTAAGTAAGGAGGCAAAAGACCTGTACTCAGAGAAATATAAGACACTGATGAAAGAAACTGAAGATGACACAAATAGAAGGAAAGATATAGCATGCTCATGGATTGGAAGAACCAGTATTATGAAAAGACCATATTACCCAAGTCAATGTAGAGGTTCAATGCAATCCTTATCAAAATGCCAATGGAATTTTTCACAAAACTAGAATAATTCTAAAATTTGTATGGACCCACAAAAGACCCCAAATAGCCAGAGCAATCTTGAAAAAGAAGAACAGAGCTTGAAGTATCAGGATCCCTGACTTCAGACTATACGACAAAGCTACAGTAATCAAAACTGTATGATACTGGCACAAAAGCAGACACATAGATCAATGGAACACAGTAGAGAGCCCAGAAATAAATCCATGCCCATATAGTCAATTAATCTATAACAAGGAAGGCAAGAATATACACTGGAGGAAAGACAGTCTCTTCAATTAGTGGTGCTGGGAAAACTGGACAGCTACATGTAAAAAAATGAAATTAGAGCATTTTCTCACACCATACACAAAAATAAACTCAAAATGGATTAGAGACTCAAATGTAAGACCAGAAATCACAAAACTCTTGGAACAAAACGGACGAAACACTCTTCAGCATACTTCTTAGAAATATTTTTTGAATCTATCTCCTAAGGCAAAGGAAACAAAAGCAAATATAAACAAATGATACCTAATTAAACTTAAAAGCTTTTGCACAGCATATAAACAAAAAGACAACCTAAAGAATAGGAGAAAATATTTGCGAACTATATGATCAATAAGTGGTTAATATCCAAAATATATGAATAGCTCATACAACTCAACAGCAACAAAACAAACAACCTGATTTTTAAAATGGGCAGGAGACCTAAATAGACATTTTTCCAAAGAGTACCTAAAAGTGGCCAACAGGCACATGAAAAGATGCTCAACATCGATAAATATCAGTGAAACACAAATCAAAACCACAATGAGATATTACCTCACACATGTCAGAATGACTATCATCAAAAAGAACACAAATAACAAATGTTGGTGAGGACGTGGGCAAAAGGGAACCCTCCTACACTATTGGTGGGATTGTAAGCCAGTGCATCCACTGTGGAAAACAGTATGGAGTTTCCTCAGGAAAGTAAAAATAGAACTAACATATGATCCAGTAATTCCAACCCTGGGTCTATATCCAAAGAAAGTGAAGACACTAATTTGAAAAGATACATGCACCCCAATGTTCATAGAAGCATTATTTCCTATTGCCAAGATATAGAAGCAACCCAAGTGTCCATCAACAGATGAATAAAAAATATGTGGCATATATATGCTTAGTGAGTATTATACTTAGTGAAATAAGGCAGACAGAGAAAGACAAACACTGTATGCCATCCCTTACATGTAGAATCTAAAAAAAAAAAAAGGAAGGAATATAATGAAACAAAACCCGACTCACAGATACAAGGAACAACCGAGTCATTATGAGAGGGTAGAGGGAAGGGGGAGGTGGTAGATAAAGGAAGGGGAGTAAGAAGTAGAAACTACTATGTATAAAATAAATAAGCTGTAAGGATATACTGTACAGCCCAGGGAATATAGACAATATTTTGCAATAACTTTAAATAGAATATAATCTATAAAAATTTTGAATCACTATGTTGTATACCTGAAACTAATATAATATTGTAAATCAACTGTACCTCAATTAAAAAAAAGAACGGACTACAGCTTACTGGACACCTGAGCTGTAGCCACTAAACACCAGTGGGGGGCTTCCCTGGTGGCGCAGTGGTTGCGCGTCCGCCTGCCGATGCAGGGGAACCGGGTTCGCGCCCCAGTCTGGGAGGATCCCACATGCCGCGGAGCGGCTGGGCCCGTGAGCCGTGGCCGCTGGGCCTGCGCGTCCGGAGCCTGTGCTCCGCAACGGGAGAGGCCACAGCAGAGGGAGGCCCGCATACCACAAAAAAAAAAAAAAAAAAAAAAACACCAGTGGGTCCCTCTACTCCTGAACTTTGTTTCCACTCTGGCAACCCAGTTCTTCCTTCTACCATCATGAACTTTCCTGTCTGTTCTGTAGAAGTCATTCATTCTTTTGGGAACAAGAGACAAACAAGTGAGTTATCTGAGTTAACAAGTTTGTGGCTGAGAAAGCAAACATGATACGAAGTGACTGGTTTGAGGAGATGAGTGTGTATATTTCAGGGCAGGGAAAGCTACTGACACTGGTGACTTACAAACTTTCTTCTCTGGCAGATGCATCTACCCTCCCTCTACGCATATACTTAGCAAATCGCAGCCACAGCATTTCTATAAGCAGGAGGGATGCTGCAGGAAGAAAGTATAAATACAGATATTATCTTCGAGATAGATGTAGGGTAACTTATACTTTCCATCCTGATGACTTGAATTTCTCTGCTTTCCTAAAATCTTCCCTACATCTTTAATGACTCACAGAATTTTAATGATAGAACTGAGGTAACATTTCCATAATTAGGATTTCCATTATTCAAATTTTTTTTAAACAGAGAAAAGCCTAAGTTTCTTTTTTTTAATGTTCATAAATTGTTTATGTTTATTCACCTAGTGTGTATCAACACAGTCATGGTTTGCATTGTGGACAAATTAAATAAAATGTGTTGCAATACCTCTGTTACAATGTTTGATAATTAAGAATAAAACACATTTACAGCTAGATTTGGTGTTAGGTAATGAGGTCTGGAATGCAGTCACTGTTTTCCCACATTTCCTTCTCATGCTAGGTATTCACTGCCCTCTCATGGTTCAACATGTCAGCAATCAAAGATACTTTTTCCAAGCAATTGACCGTACTCCAGACCTTGTCAAGTTCTCACCATTAATACACTTTATCTTTGGTATGCCTCATTCTCTCTCATAGTCCTTCCAAATTTTAGACCTAGGGTACACTCTAGAAATAACTCAGTTCTGTGTTATACTTTGCACATTTAAGAAACAGAGGAGTAAAGTGATTCACCTAAGGCAACGCTACGGGTGATGACAGAGCTGGGACTAGGAACTCGGGTGCTTTGTCTGGTCCGTTCAGGGATCCAGGGCCCTCCTGAGTACATGCCTTTACTGGCGTTCCGGCTGCTGCTGCTGGTTCCAGACAGTACAAAACGTGGAACAAGAGAGCCTCCTCAAGCTGCCACCACAAGACCCTGGCTTCAGCTGCTCTTTCCCTGGTAACGACCAGTCACTGTCACTGACTTAGGGGAAGAATGTGGTATGCATCTGGTGTTACAGTTTTATTTGCCACTTGTGAGATCGCATCTGCCGTGTAAAGCCCATATTCCATCAAGTAAAAATGGGATGCTGGATTTAGAAACACTTACTGAAATTACCATGACAACCAGGTCCCAGTTTCTTTTCCCTTTAAGTAACATGTATTGATTATATTCTGATTCAGTATATCCCAAATCATTTGTGAACAGGAATTTTTAATGTTGAACTGATCAACCCCTAAAAAATCTATACCTGGACTAAACCATACTTAAATCTTCCTAATTTTCATTGCCATTACTGCTGTTAATACCAAATAATGGTTTTTTTGAAAGAAAATTTCAACCTGGATAATATTTCTCTTCTAATTTTTATAAGCCTTTTTTTTTTTGCAATGGTATGCATACAATGTTATTTGCCAAATTTGAAAAACTATTTCCAGAAAAGTATACTGATACTTGATTTTTCTGAAGTTTTATCCTTTTTTGAGGAAATCTATTGATTTAGCAAAATCAATTGATCCTGTGTTACTGTCATACACAAGTTAAATTTTTAGTGATATTTGCAGTAAATAATGTCTTTGGCATCCTTTGACTATGTAGCCTGATTACTGCATTTATCTCTCCTGTTGGTGACATATTTTGTTAGCACTGTATTCCACTTTGTCCCAAAATAATTTTAGTTTGAGCCAAATGTTTTCAATCTCTCATCATTAATTGTCTATGGTGTTGATGAATATGGGAATACGTCAAGTTTAGAGGGATGGGTAGGTGATAAAAGCTTTTCACTTGAATTCAACAGGGCACTGCATAATGGAACGAATCAGCTCTGATGGTAAAATTCTATTCTTCAAGATTTTAACCCCAAATGAAAAAATATTACTAGAGAGAATATGAGGTAGACAAATAGGTATAATTCTGTGTTGGATATTAGAACATATCTCGTAAACTCCGTCATCAAGAATAGAAGTGAAGAGATAAGCATGCCACGTCAAAACTTCAAGAAGTTACTGTTGATACTGATTATATTTTCTCCATGCTGTAATACATTTTCCCTATTAGCAGGTACCAACTACAGAGATTTTCTCCGTGGGAAAACATTTCTCAAAATAAGATTCTTCTTTCTGAATTCCTTGGTGCATTGTATGTGTACATACATATAAAACCATGCATAGGATATATACATACATACAGAGAGAGAAAACGTTCAAATAACATATATGATAGGGATAAAACAAAAGGTAAAAGCACATCTACTCAGTCACTCCCACCAACCCTCAGCCTACTACCCAAGAAAACAATTGTTTCTTATGTATAGCTCCAGAATTTATATGTGAATGCATGTGTGTCAGTTTAGAGAATAAATTATAAGAAAACTGACCTGGTCTGAGACCTCAGGCCAACAGCTGCCAACCACCCCTTTACTCCTAAAAACAACTACCCATGAAACATTTTAAAAATGGTAGAAAACTCTTTCTATACTTTTCTCACTTCACTGAAGAAAGAGAGATGGTTGCAGTGGAACTTGAATATTAAAATCTTTGGATCAGATGCTTAGTGTCCTGAGAGACACAATCCATGTGATCCCACCTGCTTCAGGCCTAGAGAAAGGGCTGTACTGGGATCACCTGAAAAGCTGCTGTCAGTCTCAAAGAGCATGGAGTGTAGTCTGACTGGTGTCTCACTTAGGCTTGAGAAGCTGACAGGTCAGGAGACTGAGGTGTGCGAGCTTTTCTAAGGGAACACAGAAAGGTTCCATGCCAGGTAGGCATGCTCTCCTTGGGCAAAGACCAGATGCAAGCTACCTGCAAAAGAATGCTTTTGTAAAACTCTTATGTCCTTTCCAAGGAGTCTGCCTAGAGACCAATGGAACCTTAGCATCAAGAATCTAGGGGTGTCAGCACGATGCCTAGGGTATAAAAGGTAGACCCATAAACAACCAGCTGGAAAGATGTGATCGTTTTGAAATGCATAGAAATACCGAATCACTATGTTGTGCAACAGGAACTAACGTAGTGTTATAGGTCAATTATACTTCAAGAACAAAAAAAACAAAATCATAGGAAAAAAGATCAGATTTGTTGTTATCAGAGGTGGGGGTGGGGGAATTGGATGAAGGAGGTCAGGAACTACAAACCTCCAGTTATGGGATAAGTACTAGGGATGTAATGTACCCCATGAGTAACACAATTAACACTGCTCTATGTTATATATGAAAGTTAAGAAAGTAAACCCTAAGAGTTCTCATAACAAGGAAAAAATAATTTTTTCCTTCTTTAATATTATATCTATACGAGATGATGGGTTATTCATTAAACTTACTGTGATAATGATTTCACAATGTATGTAAGTCAAATCAATAGCTCTATGACGTAAATTGATACAGTGCTGTGTGTCAATTATATCTCAATAAAACTGGAAAATAATTAAACTAATAAAAACTTCCCCCAAACCCCCAAAATAAAACAGAAAAATAAGCCATGAACCTCAACACTATCTGACATTAAATGCAAAATGTGTTAATTTATCAAAAACTCCTTTTATTCCCAGTTCTTTAGAATAGTTTACTGAAGCTCTCCGGCACCCGGCTAAACTCTAAGAGATTCTAGCTGCGGGAACACAGCGTTTCCTGACGCCGGGGGTTATGCGTTATGCACAAATTTTCCCATCGCCACATTCTAACTACATGTTGCCTACCCACCATTAAATAATTAAGATTTAACTAGAGAACTGAAGATTTTCTTCCTGTTCCTCAATAAACTCACTAAAAGCTCTACATTCTGAAGACATGTTGGCACAAGTGGCCACCACAAAGTACGCATGAATGTCAAGTGTATTAACTGTTTATCCAGTGCAGCCTCCCACGTGCCCCCTTTCTGGGAGACGGGGATTTCTGAATTTCCCCCCAGCCCTGGTGGCTCGGAGCTACCAGAAAGCACATTCTGGAAAGCTGAGCATATGTCCCAGCCTAGGGAGTTCATTTTCCTACTCCTGTGCTCCCTTATGTCACTTTCAGGGCCAAATTTTGTTCTGGGATCCTCCACTCTTATGGAGTGTAAAGACAGCCACCTGCTGCGAGGAGAATGTGGCTTTGTTAGAAAGTGTTATTTCTTAATCATGAAATAGCTCAAAGAACTTGGTGTATGATCCTTTTCATGTGCTGTTGGATTCTGTTTCCTAGTATTTTGTTGAGGATTTTTGCATCTATGTTCATCAGTGATATTGGCCTGTAGTTTTCTTTCTTTGTGACATCTTTGTCTGGTTTTGGTATCAGGGTGATGGTGGCCTCATAGGATGAGTTTGGGAGTCTTCCTCCCTCTGCTATATTTTGGAAGAGTTTCAGAAGGACAGGTGTTAGCACTTTTCTAAGTGTTTGATAGAATTTGCCTGTGAAGCCATCAGGTCCTGGGCTTTTGTTTATTGGAGGATTTTTAATCACAGTTTCAATTTCAGTGTCTGTTCATATTTTCTATTTCTTCCTGGTTCAGTCTCAGCAGGTTGTGCATTTCTAGGAATTTGTCCATTTCTTCAAGGTTGTCCAATTTATTGGCATATAGTTGCTTGTAGTAATCTCTCATGATCCTTTGTATTTCTGCAGTGTCAGTTGTTACCTCTCCTTTTTCATTTCTAATTCTATTGATTTGAGTCTTCTGTCTTTTTTTCTCGATGATTCTGGCTAATGGTTTATCAATTTTGTTTATCTTCTCAAAGAACAAGCTTTAAGTTTTATTGATCTTTGCTACCATTTCCTTCATTTCGTTTTCATTTATTTCTGATCTGATCATTATGATTTCTTTCCTTCTGCTAACTTGTGGGGTTTTTTTTTCTTCTTTCTCTTGCTTTAGGTGTAAGGTTAGGTTGTTTATTTGAGATGTTTCTTGTTTCTTAAGGTAGGATTGTATTGCTATAAACTTTCCTCTTAGAACTGCTTTTGCTGTATGCCAAAGGTTTTGGGTCATCGTGTCTCCATTATCATTTGTTTCTAGGTATTTTTTTATTTCCTCTTTGATTTCTTCAGTGATCTCTTGGTTATTAGGTAGTGTATTGTTTAGCCTCCATGTGTTTGTATTTTTTACATATTTTTTTCCTGTAATTGATATCTAGTCACATAGCATTGTGTTTGGAAAAGATTCTTGATACGATTTCAATTTTCTTAAATTTACCAAAGCTTGATTTGTGACCCAAGCTATGATCTATCCTGGAGAATGTTCCATGAGCACTTGAGAAGTGTATTCTGTTGTTTTTGGATGGAATGTCCTATAAATATCAATTAAGTCCATCTTGTTTAATGGGGTTTATCCCAGGAATGTAAGGATTCTTCAATATACGCAAATCAATCAATGTGATACACCATATTAACAAATTGAAGGAAAAAACCATATGATCACCTCAAAAGATGCAGAGAAAGCTTTTGACAAAAGTCAACACCCATTTATGATTAAAACCCTCCAGAAAGTAGGCATAGAGGGAACTTTCCTCAACATAATAAAGACCATATGCGACAAACCCACCGCCAACATCATCCTCAATGGTGAAAAACCAAAACCATTTCCACTAAGATCAGGAACAAGACAAGGTTGCCCACTCTCACCACTATTATTCAACATAGTTTTGGAGGTGCTAGCCACAGCAATCAGAGAAGAAAAAGAAATAAAAGGAATCCAAATCAGAGAAGAAGCAAAGCTGTCACTGTTTGCAGATGACATGATACTATACATAGATAATCCTAAAGATGCTACCAGAAAACTACTAGAGCTAATCAATGAATTTGGTAAAGTAGCAGGATACAAAATTAATGCACAGAAATCTCTAGCATTTCTATACACTAACAATGAAAAATCTGAAAGTGAAATTATGAAAACACTCCCATTTACCATTTCAACAAAAGGAATAAACTATCTAGGAATAAACCTACCTAAGGAGACAAAAGACCTGTATGCAAAAAATTATAAGACACTGATGAAAGAAATTAAAGATGATACAAATAGATGGAGAGATATACCATGTTCTTGATTGGAAGAATCAACATTGTGA
>NC_041222.1:107651935-107662761 GCF_002837175.3 Physeter macrocephalus | reverse complement strand
CCACTACTGGGCATATACCCTGAGAAATCCATAATTCAAAAAGAGTCATGTACCAAAATGTTCATTGCAGCTCTATTTACAATAACCAGGACGTGGAAGCAACCTAAGTGTCCATTAACAAATGAATGGATAAAGAAGATGTGGCGCACATATATACAATGGAATATTACTCAGCCATAAAAAGAAAAGAAATCGAGTTATTTGTAGTGAGGTGGATGGACCTAGAGTCTGTCATACAGAGAGAAGTAAGTCAGAAAGAGAAAAACGAATACCATATGCTAACACATATATATGGAATCTAAAAAAAAAAAAAGGTTATGAAGAATGTAGGGGCAAAACGCGAATAAAGACACAGACCTACTAAAGAATGGACTTGAGGATATGGGGAGGGGGAAGGGTAAGCTGTGACAAAGTGAGAGAGTGGCATGGACATATATACATTACCAAACGTAAAATAGATAGCTAGTGGGAAGCAGCTGCATAGCACAGGGAGATCAGTTCGGTGCTTTGTGACCACCTAGAGGGGTGGGATAAGAAGGGTGGGAGCGAGGGAGTCACAAGAGGGAAGAGATATGGGAAGATATGTATATGTATAACTGATTCACTTTGTTATACAGCAGAAACTAACACACCATTGTAAAGCAATTATACTCCAATAAAGATGTTAAAAAAAAAAAAGAACTCACAAGTGATCTGCCATATAGGCTAAATGGTGACATAAATTCCAGGACACATTTTCTGTGTTTCAGTCTTCGATTCATTTTGGCTTTTATGTGCAAGATTGGAAACAAGTGATTATCTGCACAAATTCAAGCTGCTAAATTCTGTTTGATCTTTCTCGAAAAGTCAATTGTTTTATTTTCTAAGAGAGCTAATTACCTAATTATGTACCTGTCATGGGTAGAAACTACCAGAAAAGACAATACATAATTGATAAATTTCTCAGTATGATTTCATAAACTCACAAGTGTCATGGGTTCTGTCTGCACGCATGGGGGTGGGGTGGCGCGTAGGGATAAATAAGCAAGATGGGGAATTGTGTGGTCTGTCAGCCTTTATAGTTCCTGATAAATGAATCTACTAACACATTATGTTCCCATTTACACTGGAATTACCCTGAGACTGAATT
The DNA here is from genome assembly GCF_002837175.3 of Physeter macrocephalus. NCBI lineage: Eukaryota > Metazoa > Chordata > Mammalia > Artiodactyla > Physeteridae > Physeter > Physeter macrocephalus. The sequence goes on along the minus strand of NC_041222.1, from coordinate 107,661,632 downwards.
ATAGGTTAAAGCTATCCGCATTAACCCTCCAAAGAATAGCTTATAAAATAATGTTGCTCACCATAATATTACTAACAACATCAATTATAAGATGTGCATCTGTTTATTTTACAAATTTTCTAAATACAGATGGCACTGAATTATAAATACTCAACGTGCAGGCACACTCTAAAACTAAGTTATATATATACATATACATGTGTGTATGTATATATATGTGTGTGTTTTTATATATGTTTGTATTGGTCTAGATGTTGATACCACTAAAACCTTTACTTACAGAGATCTTCTATCTGATGGACCACTTGTTGATACAAAAATTGATTGAGACTGTAAATGCATTCTGATTTACAGAATTCATATCCTGATTACCCATGAACAGTAAGTTTTTGAAGTCAAGTCACCAGGATACACAATCTCTTCTCCAGGATGTGCCCGCGGACCAGTTACTTAACCTCTCCTTCCTTTATTTACCTCATGTAAAATAAAGGTAATACTGGCATCAACTTCCCAGCATTGTTGCCAGTGGTAAATGAAGGAATATACGTCAAGAGCTGAGAGCAAAGCCTGGTATATAGTAAGCATTGGATTACAGATGCTTTCATTCTTATGTATCATGCAGGTTTGTTTTTTTTTAACACTTTGTCACATGTGCTTTACTGTTAACGTTTATTACTTCTGAACTACTTGAGAGTAGGTTGGACATATCATGCCATGTTTCCCTAAATATTTCAGTGTGTATTTCCTAAACACAAGGATAGTCTATAACCACAGAACAGTTATCAAATTCAGGAAATTGTATATTTAGTCTTTTTATGGACTCCTCTGCAGATCCATGTGTACTTGTGTGTGTACACAAGCAAAGTCCAGCACTGACTTTCGCTGTGTCTGTGACTATATAAGAACCTTGTGGATTGTTTTTGCAAATAATATAGAAGCCCAGAGACTGAGGCCGGGGAGGCCCTGAGGGTCAGAAGCAAATCTCCACTGAAGCTGTAAACAGAAGCAGATTCTACCTTCCAGTCTAGAGCTCAGACTAACAGGAGAGACTTTGCTTCGTCTTACATAGGAGCGTTAGGGCTTTCTGGAAAGCATATGTATTATTCACTAGGCTTAGGAATGCCTAGAATTATTGACCTGGGGACTCAGCAAAAATGTGATAAAGATTTCAGCTGTATGGCCTCGTTTTAAGGGCCTAAAGCTACATACCTCTTCAGAAATAGAGCTGCCAAGGACGATTTTTCTTCCCGTATCCTTTGTAAAATTGCATTCTGCCTTCTTTTTTGTTACTCTCAAAAAATTATAAAATCTCATTAGTTTCTCTTTTGGAGAATGAAACTGGAGGAGCTGCTCTGAGAACACTTTGTTAATAGAAATATGTTGGTCGGACGACACACGATGTCTAGCAATAATGCCAAATCTGTCCTGAGCCCTGTGCTCTGGGAAAACGTGATGGTGAGGAAATCCCTGCCACTGCCGAGAACCATCCTTCCCCTCATAACTCAGGCGAGATTCAGGGACGCCCCTCTTGTTTACCTGGGACACCAGATCCTCCAGATTCCCCTACTTTGTACCCACTGACCAGTCTGGACAAAATGCCTGCCGACTTGCCTTGACCTAACTTTAGTTCAGCTTCTTTCTCTCCTGAAGGCCCCTGGGCATCACTGACTCTCAGCATTGCCCAGCATGAACATCTGAAAAGGAACTGGCCTGGCTTCCAAGACCCTCCCTCCCCCCACCAGAGAGCATCTTCTGCTCAAATCTCCCGTCAAGCCCCCCTCTTAGCGTACTCCCCATACCCGGGTCTTTCTCCTGCAGGTAAGAGAAAAGAGGACGTTTCTTTCTTCCTGAACTTTGTGAAGCTTGCAGACTTTATGGTCAGGGCATCCTCCCCTTATTCCAGCAATCTTTTTGAATAAAATCTCTCCTTACTTAAGTCCAGATTTCTTTTATTTGACCATAGGGCACATATGAAAATATGGACGTTAACATTATGATGAGTTTTTCCCACAACAAAGATGTGAAAGCAGTGCCCTTCCAGCCTCCGTTCTCATAAGAGCATTAAGACTACAGAATCCATATTTATGTAAGTTACACTAATGTCCAGGACTTCCAATGCAGAGAGAAGAAAGATTTGCAACCCGGAGACCCTCACCTCCGGCTGGTAAAAAGCCTTGCGGAAGTCAGGGAGCGGGGAGTGAAGACTGGCAGACCTTTTTTGGGGGGAGGGGAATGGTTGATGTTCTGTGAGTCTCACTCACCCACCCCCGTCCCCAGACACACACACACACACACACACACACACACACACACACACTCAGTCAGTCTGGGAAGCAGGACCTAAATAAGAGTGTGTGAGGACCTTCTCATGGGACCCTGCAGCGTGGACAGTTGCACGCCTGGGTCTCACTTGAGTAATATAAAGGGTGAAGAACTGGATGGCCAGCTACTTACACAGGCCCTGAAAATAAAGGGGTTTCACTGGGAGGATGGCAGTCCCAGGGTTTCCTAAAGCAAGAGTCTCATCTCCCATGAGTTAGACGTGAGCCTCAGGGAGAGAAAGGCCCGGAGCTTCTTCCACACCTGTTCAAGAGACATGGTGGGGACGAATCCCAGCAAAGAGAAGTGGGTACCTCCCACGTGCTAGAGCAAGGAGAAGGTCACAATCCAGGGAGAAGTAGGTCATCGCACTGAAGGAGTCGCTCTGACATGTCTCAGCAATTAGGGGCTAGAGAGCAGTTCGCAAAGGCGTTCCCAAAGGGGTGTTTAACACGTCTCTGGATTATGGAACACACCATCAACTAAGAACAGTGTCAGTCGGCTAACGAGTCCACACTTCCCGCCATGTCATTCTCCTTTCCACACAAAGCACCTGAAGAGTGAGCCGGATGGGGAGGGGGGTGAAGATAAATGGCAATTTTAGGGGGTTCCTGGTTAACTCATTCCTTCGGGCTATTCCCACTTTTTCTTCACCTTTGACTAGGCTATTTTCAACTCCATAGAGGTAAAAGCTGCACAAAAATGATAGTGATTCAAACAATTTTTGTCCACAGAAACACATCTTGTATCTCGCAGAATGTAACTGGTATTGATAATGGCCAGTTTTGCCAGTTTTTCATTGCGTTGTACATTTATTTAAACATTTCTACAAGAATATAAGTAACTATTTTTGTGGAGGCGGAGATATTTAATATAGAAGTCACTGAAATTTCAGTCCTCTTGTGTCCCGTCTCTTCATTTTTGAATGCTGCTACTTGAATCCAACATCATAGACAGGTAAAAATTTGAAGATAATGTATATTTCAGTTATGTGAAAGGATGCACAGTAACTTCACTCTGGATACTTTTTGTTCTCTAAACAGAACAGAGATGACTCACCTTTGGGGGGGGGTTACCTCCCACTTAAAAAGAAAAGCGACTCTCATTCCTCACACTCACTGCATCTACTCATTGTATCCTTGTGAAATGACGGGAACAAGGCACATTCAATGTACATGTTATTCCCTAACAAGTTCCAGCTTGAATGAAACCTTAGCAAATATATTCACTGACAACCAACAGCTAAGAATTCAGACCCCACTCTCTTGTAAGAACCGACTCAGACTGGATCCCACATGTAACATTTGATTGCAAATTTGAGGAGAGAAAAGAGAATAAAATAACATCTATGACTAAGGAAACTGAGAAGTCATTTTATATGCTGAACTGCTTTCCAACAAGAATTTTACTTTTTAATATACATTAAGGCTTCTTTCCTCACATACAATCCTTCTCTGCCCCTTTAATATTTTAGGGGGCAAAACTTAATTTGTGCAAAGTCCTACACACAGAGAAACAGCACATTACAGAGAGAGGCTTGCTACAAGCTTTTGTGAAGAAGAGTCTGTCTTACTGTCATATTCAGGATGATAACGTTTGGTATAAGAACAAAGAAACCTTAAAAACCTAAGTGAAGGACTTACTAGGAAAACATTTTAAAATTTTAATAAATATCTAGTAGAGTATATGTGCTGTGGAATTTAAAATTACAGCACATTACACACTTTAGCAAAGCCTAGCCTGGTGAAGATAAACTGAGGGAGGAACTCACATATTTTTGTTCGTAAATAGGAAAAGTAACAAAAGTCCAAATGTAAATTAATATAATCAGAGAAAAGTAATCTTTTATATATAAAATGTTGATATGCTACATAACTTTAAGCAGAAAGAGAACAAAATAGAATATTTTTGACAATATTTTGCAACTTCAGACAGAAGAGTCACAGAATAATAGCACAGAACAAAAAGTAAACACACAGATTAACTTAGTGTTTAGTGAAAACTTGATTCATTTCATCCTCAAATATGTGTTGAATTCTCTGAAGGCACCAGGGAGCCGGCAGTGAATAAAATAGATTACAAATCCCATGGAGTTTACATTCTATTGGGAGGGGGGATAGTCAACAGACAGATAAAACAGTGTGTGAGTATATATGTGTGTGTACACATACACACAAATATATAACAGATGCAATTATATATATTACATATGGTACATTACAAATAGCGTTAAGTAAAATGAAAAGACATTACAGTGGGGGTGGGAGGTCAGCAATCTTTTAGAAGAGTTGCTGTCTGAAATAGATTCAGGAAGAGACACCTCATTGGGAAGAAAAGATTTGTCCAGAAATCTGGAAGCTGAGCACTGTGCATGTGTGAAGGAGCACACTTCAGATAGGGGAGGACTTCAGGTGCAAAACCTAACACAGGAGCCTAGAGTAAGGCTTGCACAAAAATGACAGTGATTCAAACAATTTTTGTCCACAGAAACACAGCTTGTATCTCGCAGAATGTAACTGGTATTGATAATGGCCAGTTTTGCCAGTTTTTCATTGCGTTGTACATTTATTTAAACATTTCTACAAGAATATAAGTAACTATTTTTGTGGAGGCGGAGATATTTAATATAGAAGTCACTGAAATTTCAGTCCTCTTGTGTCCCGTCTCTTCATTTTTGAATGCTGCTACTTGAATCCAACATCATAGACAGGTAAAAATTTGAAGATAATGTATATTTCAGTTATGTGAAAGGATGCACAGTAACTTCACTCTGGATACTTTTTGTTCTCTAAACAGAACAGAGATGACTCACCTTTGGGGGGGGGTTACCTCCCACTTAAAAAGAAAAGCGACTCTCATTCCTCACACTCACTGCATCTACTCATTGTATCCTTGTGAAATGACGGGAACAAGGCACATTCAATGTACATGTTATTCCCTAACAAGTTCCAGCTTGAATGAAACCTTAGCAAATATATTCACTGACAACCAACAGCTAAGAATTCAGACCCCACTCTCTTGTAAGAACCGACTCAGACTGGATCCCACATGTAACATTTGATTGCAAATTTGAGGAGAGAAAAGAGAATAAAATAACATCTATGACTAAGGAAACTGAGAAGTCATTTTATATGCTGAACTGCTTTCCAACAAGAATTTTACTTTTTAATATACATTAAGGCTTCTTTCCTCACATACAATCCTTCTCTGCCCCTTTAATATTTTAGGGGGCAAAACTTAATTTGTGCAAAGTCCTACACACAGAGAAACAGCACATTACAGAGAGAGGCTTGCTACAAGCTTTTGTGAAGAAGAGTCTGTCTTACTGTCATATTCAGGATGATAACGTTTGGTATAAGAACAAAGAAACCTTAAAAACCTAAGTGAAGGACTTACTAGGAAAACATTTTAAAATTTTAATAAATATCTAGTAGAGTATATGTGCTGTGGAATTTAAAATTACAGCACATTACACACTTTAGCAAAGCCTAGCCTGGTGAAGATAAACTGAGGGAGGAACTCACATATTTTTGTTCGTAAATAGGAAAAGTAACAAAAGTCCAAATGTAAATTAATATAATCAGAGAAAAGTAATCTTTTATATATAAAATGTTGATATGCTACATAACTTTAAGCAGAAAGAGAACAAAATAGAATATTTTTGACAATATTTTGCAACTTCAGACAGAAGAGTCACAGAATAATAGCACAGAACAAAAAGTAAACACACAGATTAACTTAGTGTTTAGTGAAAACTTGATTCATTTCATCCTAAAATATGTGTTGAATTCTCTGAAGGCACCAGGGAGCCGGCAGTGAATAAAATAGATTACAAATCCCATGGAGTTTACATTCTATTGGGAGGGGGGATAGTCAACAGACAGATAAAACAGTGTGTCAGTATATATGTGTGTGTACACATACACACAAATATATAACAGATGCAATTATATATATTACATATGGTACATTACAAATAGCGTTAAGTAAAATGAAAAGACATTACAGTGGGGGTGGGAGGTCAGCAATCTTTTAGAAGAGCTGCTGTCTGAAATAGATTCAGGAAGAGACGCCTCACTGGGAAGAAAAGATTTGCCCAGAAATCTGGAAGTTGAGCACTGTGCATGTGTGAAGGAGCACACCAGATAGGGGAGGACTTCAGGTGCAAAACCTAACACAGGAGCCTAGAGTAAGGCTGCGCAGAAAGAGGGAGAAAGTGAGAAGTGATGGACTTAGACAAAGTGGAGGAACTCGAGTATTTAAGCCTCTATCCGTTATTGAAGCGATTCTATCTTATTTGTATAAGGTGAGAGACATTGCACAGCTTTGTTGTTTTTTAATATTTTAGTGATCGTGTTTGTGCCTACAATTTTAAAAATTCTCTTATCATGGAACAATTCAACTATCTAAGAAACAAGAAGGGATAATATAATCAACTCCAGTACACATCACGTGGCTACAGCCATCAACTCAAGGCCATTCTTGTTTTATTCATAACCTTATTCAATTTCTAAATCAGTAATTTTGAAACAAATCCCAGATGTAATATAATTATATCCATAAATACTTCAATATGCATCTCTGAAATATAAGGGTTTCTTTTTAAAAAACCACAATATCATTATTGATAACTCTGGAATTATTTAAAAGTAATCACTTAAATATCTGACACATATTAAAATGTTCTTTTAAAAAAATTTTGGAAACGGGCGCGGAGCTGCCGAAGAGACAGGAGGCTTTTTCTTGCCTCATTGCTTCCTGGGGCGCGAGGAGAGGGGATTAAGGGCACCGCGTAAAAGATCATTGCGTTGTACATTTATTTAAACATTTCTACAAGAATATAAGTAACTATTTTTGTGGAGGCGGAGATATTTAATATAGAAGTCACTGAAATTTCAGTCCTCTTGTGTCCCGTCTCTTCATTTTTGAATGCTGCTACTTGAATCCAACATCATAGACAGGTAAAAATTTGAAGATAATGTATATTTCAGTTATGTGAAAGGATGCACAGTAACTTCACTCTGGATACTTTTTGTTCTCTAAACAGAACAGAGATGACTCACCTTTGGGGGGGGGTTACCTCCCACTTAAAAAGAAAAGCGACTCTCATTCCTCACACTCACTGCATCTACTCATTGTATCCTTGTGAAATGACGGGAACAAGGCACATTCAACGTACATGTTATTCCCTAACAAGTTCCAGCTTGAATGAAACCTTAGCAAATATATTCACTGACAACCAACAGCTAAGAATTCAGACCCCACTCTCTTGTAAGAACCGACTCAGACTGGATCCCACATGTAACATTTGATTGCAAATTTGAGGAGAGAAAAGAGAATAAAATAACATCTATGACTAAGGAAACTGAGAAGTCATTTTATATGCTGAACTGCTTTCCAACAAGAATTTTACTTTTTAATATACATTAAGGCTTCTTTCCTCACATACAATCCTTCTCTGCCCCTTTAATATTTTAGGGGGCAAAACTTAATTTGTGCAAAGTCCTACACACAGAGAAACAGCACATTACAGAGAGAGGCTTGCTACAAGCTTTTGTGAAGAAGAGTCTGTCTTACTGTCATATTCAGGATGATAACGTTTGGTATAAGAACAAAGAAACCTTAAAAACCTAAGTGAAGGACTTACTAGGAAAACATTTTAAAATTTTAATAAATATCTAGTAGAGTATATGTGCTGTGGAATTTAAAATTACAGCACATTACACACTTTAGCAAAGCCTAGCCTGGTGAAGATAAACTGAGGGAGGAACTCACATATTTTTGTTCGTAAATAGGAAAAGTAACAAAAGTCCAAATGTAAATTAATATAATCAGAGAAAAGTAATCTTTTATATATAAAATGTTGATATGCTACATAACTTTAAGCAGAAAGAGAACAAAATAGAATATTTTTGACAATATTTTGCAACTTCAGACAGAAGAGTCACAGAATAATAGCACAGAACAAAAAGTAAACACACAGATTAACTTAGTGTTTAGTGAAAACTTGATTCATTTCATCCTAAAATATGTGTTGAATTCTCTGAAGGCACCAGGGAGCCGGCAGTGAATAAAATAGATTACAAATCCCATGGAGTTTACATTCTATTGGGAGGGGGGATAGTCAACAGACAGATAAAACAGTGTGTGAGTATATATGTGTGTGTACACATACACACAAATATATAACAGATGCAATTATATATATTACATATGGTACATTACAAATAGCGTTAAGTAAAATGAAAAGACATTACAGTGGGGGTGGGAGGTCAGCAATCTTTTAGAAGAGCTGCTGTCTGAAATAGATTCAGGAAGAGACGCCTCACTGGGAAGAAAAGATTTGCCCAGAAATCTGGAAGTTGAGCACTGTGCATGTGTGAAGGAGCACACCAGATAGGGGAGGACTTCAGGTGCAAAACCTAACACAGGAGCCTAGAGTAAGGCTGCGCAGAAAGAGGGAGAAAGTGAGAAGTGATGGACTTAGACAAAGTGGAGGAACTCGAGTATTTAAGCCTCTATCCGTTATTGAAGCGATTCTATCTTATTTGTATAAGGTGAGAGACATTGCACAGCTTTGTTGTTTTTTAATATTTTAGTGATCGTGTTTGTGCCTACAATTTTAAAAATTCTCTTATCATGGAACAATTCAACTATCTAAGAAACAAGAAGGGATAATATAATCAACTCCAGTACACATCACGTGGCTACAGCCATCAACTCAAGGCCATTCTTGTTTTATTCATAACCTTATTCAATTTCTAAATCAGTAATTTTGAAACAAATCCCAGATGTAATATAATTATATCCATAAATACTTCAATATGCATCTCTGAAATATAAGGGTTTCTTTTTAAAAAACCACAATATCATTATTGATAACTCTGGAATTATTTAAAAGTAATCACTTAAATATCTGACACATATTAAAATGTTCTTTTAAAAAAATTTTGGAAACGGGCGCGGAGCTGCCGAAGAGACAGGAGGCTTTTTCTTGCCTCATTGCTTCCTGGGGCGCGAGGAGAGGGGATTAAGGGCACCGCGTAAAGGAGCTCCAGAAACGGGCGCGGAGCTGCCGAAGAGACAGGAGGCTTTTTCTTGCCTCTTTGCTTCCTGGGGCGCGAGGAGAGGGGATTAAGGGCACCGCGTAAAGGAGCTCCAGAAACGGGCGCGAGCCGCGGCTGTCGGCGCGGACAGCAGAGACGGGCGTGGGACACTAGGGTTGCTGCTGCCGCCACCAAGAGGCCTGTGTGCGAGCACAGGCCACTCTCCACACCGCCCCTCCCGGGAGCCTGTGCAGCCCGCCACTGCCGGGGTCCCGGGATCCAGGGACAGCTTCCGCGGGAGAACGCGTGGCGCGCCTCGGGCCGGTGCAGCG
>NC_041222.1:107651254-107651415 GCF_002837175.3 Physeter macrocephalus | reverse complement strand
CTTCATTTCTTCCTTCCTTTCTTCCTTCCTCCCTTCCTTTCTTTCTTCTTTCATTCCTTCCTTCCCTCCCTCCCTCCTTCCTTCCTTCTCTTTACTTTCTATTTTTTCTCCCTTTTATTTTGAGCTGTGTGGATTAAAGGCTCTTGGCGCTCCAGCCAGGC
>NC_041222.1:107646330-107647268 GCF_002837175.3 Physeter macrocephalus | reverse complement strand
ATGGAATCTAAGAAAAAAAATGTCATGAAGAGATTAATGGTAGGACGGGAATAAAACACAGACCTACTAGAGCATGGACTTGAGGACATGGGGAGGGGGAAGGGTAAGCTGTGACGAAGTGAGAGAGTGGCAGGGACATCTATACACTACTAAATGTAAATTAGATAGCTAGTATGAAGCTGCCACATAGCACAGGGAGATCACCTCTGTGCTTTGTGACCACGAGAGGAGTGGGATAGGGAGGGTGGGAGGGAGGGAGACGCAAGAGGGAAGAGATATGGGAACATATGTATATGTATAACTGATTCACTTTGTTGTAAAGGAGAAACTAACACACTATTGTAAAACAGTTATACTCCAATAAAGATGTTAAAAAATATATATATATAGATGTTTTTAGATTATATACACTTTAATTAGATTAGAAACTATATTCTCATGATTCTTTTTATTACCATGACTACCAAGTGTCTAGGTTTTCTAACACTTCCTTCCAACCAATTCGTATTACTGCCCCCCTTCTGTTTTTTTACTCTTGCTTTAGAAATAAGTTGTAAGAAGCAAATTTATCTCAAAGAAGAAAGTACTCCCCAACAACGATATACCTTCCAATTTGGAAACAGGCTGCCACACACACACACACACACACACACACACAAAAATGGAGGAGTACATACTCAGACTATGAAAAGATAGAAACAAAGGCTGGATACGATTTATAATGATTTTCTGGACGAGATTCTCAGCTGGGTAAAGGAGTAGGAGCACCCTAGTGTTCATTGTTTTCTTGCAACAATTACACTCTCCTTTCCTATAACCATTTTTAAAGTTCGGTTTTGAGTCAATCTAAAAGAAGAAAAGGGCTTCCCTGGTGGCGCAGTGGTTGAGAATCCGCCTGCCGATGCAGGGGACACGGGTTCGTGCCCCGATCCGGGAAG
>NC_041222.1:107618088-107646315 GCF_002837175.3 Physeter macrocephalus | reverse complement strand
ACATGCCGCAGAGCGGCTGGGCCCGTGAGCCGTGGCCGCTGAGCCTGCGCGTCCGGAGCCTGTGCTCCGCAACGGGAGAGGCCACAACAGTGAGAAGACCACGTACCACAAAATAAATAAATAAATAAATAAATAAATAAATAAATAAAAGAAGAAAAAACACTGCTTTTTACATATTCTTCTAAGATAACAGATCTGTGAACGCTGTTTGACAGTCAGAAAGGAGACGAGAAATTCATTTTGCAAACATACTCATTAGGCTGGGTCTACACATCAAGTCTTGTTCTTAAGGTAGTTTAGAGGCAACTTGAATAGCTAAATTTCAGTTTTATTCCTCAGCTCAGGTTCTCTCATCAGCCTGAACAAAGGTGGATGATAAACTTCTACCTGGTGGTTGGCTGAATTCACTTTTGTGTACGAGCCAGAAGCTTCTTCTCAGTAATGTCCCTGCGTCCTTGACCTCAAGCTTCTATCCCAGGCCCTGCGTCCTTGTGAGGATCCAGCTCTACATCAGTCACGTCCACCTGCCCGTGTATCTCCCGACCTCCCACCCACAGGCCCTAGACTGGTAAGGGCGGGAACTCACCGCACGACCACACGGTGCCTCTCAAATCCACCCTAAACTTGAACCTGCTCACTTCTCAGACTTGCTGTTCTGTTGCTGCCTGTCTGAGGGATGCAGGCCTGGCCACCCTCCCAGGGTGCCGTCACCATGTAAGTAAGACCCACCACCAAGTCCCGTTCCTAGTTTCCCTCTCCTCTCTCGCAGCTTCCTCTGTGTCGTCACGTTTGCCGCCTCCATCATGGTCCAAGTACCATGATTTATCAGCAGCCACTAACCGTGTCCCTAAATCCCCTCCGGCTCCTCTTTCAATCTGTTCTCCAAATTGTAGGCAGGGTGATCATTTCAAAACTGAAATTTGACCATTTTAATTACTACCCCAGGTTAACACCACTGAAGGCTGCCCCGCTTCTCTTAGGGTGGAAACCCATATCCTAACTGTGGTTTACCAGCCTAAAGGGGAGCGTCTCTCTCCCCCCTCACTGCACTGAGTCACAGGGACTCTCTCCCAGATGCCCCACCCCTTTCAGGACCCCGATGATGCAGCCGTTCCCACTGCCTGGATCCCTGCTCCCCTCCGCCTGGTGCCGCCTTCATCACCCGCTGGTTCCCACCTCCAGCCTCACGTCCACAGAGCAGACTGTCCTGAGCACAGCAAAGGACTAGCCCTTTGAGACTCCCTCACACAAATTGTATTTATTTCTCCTAAGTGCTTAGCTCTGTCTGTAACTATACATCCAACAGCATAATTGTTTTATTCACAAGTCTCCCCTTACACCAGTGAAAACGCCACGGATGAGGGACAAGGCCAGCTGTTAACCTCCAGCATCACCCGCAGGCCTGGCACAGTATTTTCCCGGAGTGCGAGCTCAGCAAATATTTGTTAAATATATTAATTAACTGTTTCTCTCCCAGGTCTTCTCAGTCATCAATGGCTGCTCACATCTGTGCTGTATGTAAACTCCCGTTACTCCTTTCGTACCTAACTAATCCCAGGATAAACAGAGTAAGTGCAGAAGGCCTGGCTGCTGAGGGAGAGAATTAAAATCCCCTGTGCCCACAGCTGAGGGATAAACCTGGTGCCATCATGACGGGTGGAAGCAAGCAGAGACTTCTCCCTCTTTGCTGTTATTCATCAATCTAGACAAAATAATAATGAGAATAATATCATTCTATAATCTTCATTTTGTCAAGTGAGACAAATCAGTTGAGCATCAGCTTGCAAAATACCAGTAAGGTTTTTGCAATGTAAGTAAAATGAATTTCAAAAAAATAAACGTATAAACTTGCAAATAGTATTTTAAAAAGAAAAAACAAATCTTCTATAAGATAAAGTTAAATAGACATAGCAGATTTCTCTTTAGAATTATTGAAAGGCCACTGCCCTAAACCATGTAAGAGTCAAATTCACCTAAACATAAATTATACAGAACACAGAAAATTACAAATTAAACAATGTAAAAAAAATCCAGTAAAAAGGAGTATTAAAACAAACATATAATTTAATTGAGATAAACTCAGAAAAGATAAACTCTAAAATGGGTTGCAACTTGTAGGGTATATTTAAGATAAACTATATTTTAATTATATGATATGGAAATGATAAATGACTGTCTTTTCTAAAAAGTATGGAAACTGATGAGATTATGGTTTCTTGCCTTTGCCTTTAAATTCAAGAGCAATCAATTAACCAGAACAAGTGTGACTTCAGATAAGAAGAAAAAAAAATACTCAATATGAAAGAGGCCCAAAGGGAAGGCACAAAAATCTTTAAGGAAATGGTGAATTCTTTCATGGAGCCCTTTTCCACAAAGAAAGATTTTTAGTCACATATAGAATGTGGAAATAACTGAATTGCTGGCGTTAAGGAAAATATAGTAAATATTCATTAAAAAATAACCCAACATGACCCTGATGGAATGAAATAAAATTTCTGTCATTTTATAGTTCAGAAGACTGCTGTCTGAGGAAAATACATGACTCCCCCAGGGTCATATTATAAACCTGTCAGTTTAACTTTGATAAGTGAAGATCCCTGCGTTCTGACCCATCAAAGTCAGATTCCATTTTCCTTGTAATAGAGATCTGGACTGTCTGTGCATATAGAACACCAGACCACTATAGAATTGAGGTACGGGAAGGTTTGGCCCAATACCTAGTGTGGTCTCATGATAAGCATTTCCATATGACAAGGTCATGAGTCTCCTATAACTGCATTTTGAATTATTCCCTTGCTTTAATTTTCAAATCAGTTACTGAATATTTTCCTAATGATTTAAGTGTGATTTCATTTGTTTATCATATGTTAATAAGTTCGAACTATGTGCTGAGCACCTTGCCAGATTCTTGTCCAAGGAGATTCCAATAAAGACAAGTCAGTATTTTTAGCAGTTCTGTTATTGGTTTAGTGATTATACAAAATTGTTTGCATGAAGAATGACAAAGATTGAATTAAAGTTGACAAATGCATGTGTTTGTAACACATATTATCAGTGTGTATAATTGCCCTCTTCAGTAGTATGGAAGAATTAGATGATCACCAGGGTCTCTACATGAATATATTTCCTGATTTTTAAAAAATTTATTCAAGATATCCTGCATTTCTGGACACAGCTAAGATGAAGATCGACTCATCAATACCTCTCATTTGTGAGGGCTGAATTAAAGCCACATCATCTGGAGCGTCTTCTTCTGTAACTAGACAGGCTTTTCTGTGCAGAAAGAGTGCTCAGATCTGGTTCTGATTCTCTCGTTTCACATCTGTATTTCTATTCTATTGCTTCAGTGAATGACAATACTATTCCCTTCTTTAGGTCAGCATTTCTGCATTAGATAGAACTGTATCAAATGACTTTGTTGTGCCTAATAAATTCAGAGAGAAATGTTAAAAATAAGATAGGCATTTATTTTCAGGTTTTGCCTCAGACTTGTACTTCCACTGTAGCCTAACTTACTTCTAAATTTACTTCGGGATTGTAAAAATAATGTAGTTCCTTTTTGTTAACTTCCATAACTTATTTTATGTGATCAATATTCAGGTATTATCATAAATTAAAATTCTGTGAAATATTATCTCACCTATACATTTTTCTTCTTTCAGTTTTATTGGAATCTTTTTTGACTTCTTATCAAAATGTAAACTTATCAATTAACTTAATTTACCTGCCCAATCATTTCTCTTATAAATCTCTAAAAACAAGTGAAATTTCTGGCTCTTTGAACAAACCACTGTCTGTGAACATGAGCAGGAACCACAGGTCAGGAGCAGTGACTGCCACCCTCACAAAGCCAGTGAGGACCTGGGAAAGTGTACGGAGATCATGTTCCTTCTCCTCCCTGACTTCCCTTGGCTCCTTCATCTGTCATGTCCTTTCCGTGTAGAGAACTTCCTTGAGTCATTCTTTTAGGCTGCTCTGTGGTGACAGATGCTCTGAGTTTTTTATCTGACATCACCTTGATTTCCCCATATTACCAAAACATATTTCAGTTGGGTATAGGTTTCTGACTTGACAGTTCATTTCTTTCATTGCTTAAAAATTATTGTGCTACTTGTGTGTAGCCTCTATCAGTTCTTTCAAGGAATCTGATGTCACTGAAGTTGTTTTTCCCTTAGAGGGGAAGGGGCTTCTCTCTCATTGTTCTCAGGATTTTTTCTTTATCTTTGGTTTTCAGAAATTTGACTATGATACATCTTGGTGTGGATTTCTTTGAGTTTATCTTCCTTGGATTTTAGTCAGCTTCTCGAATCTGTAAGTGTGTAACTTTTGCCAAATTTCTGACACTTTCAGCCATTATTATTGCACGTTGCTGAGACTATTCCCTTCTCTCTCTCTCTCTTCTCTTAGGTCTGTTTTCTCTCTGCTGTTCAGATTAGGTAATTTCTGCTGTACTATCTTCCTGTTGGCTCCTTCATTATGCTGTTGACCCCATTCACTGAGTTTTTAATTTAGGTTTTATTATTTCTCTGCTCAAATATTTTCATTTGGTTCATCTTTATAACTTTCATTTCTTTGTTGAGTCTTTCTATTTTTTCAAATATATGTATAATTACTAGTTGAAGCACTTTTATGATGGCTGCTTTAAAATAATTGTAAATGATTTTAATATCTATTCCATCTGACTGTTGGGCACTATTAATTGTTCCTTTTTTCTGAGTTTGAGATCTTCCCTTTTTGATATAAATGGTTTTCAACTGTAACCTGGACATTTTGGGTATTATGTAATGATACTCCAGATCATACTTAAATGCACTTTAGCTGGCTTCCTTCCTTGTTGTCACTGTCCCAGCAAGGGGGTGGGGTGTGCCAATTTGATATTGCCAGTAGGGGACAGAAGTCCAGATCCCCCACTGTCCTCACTCAGAGGCTGGTGACATCCGAGGCTGGGGGAAGAAGACCTCATTGCTGTTCAGTATTGGTGGAAGTTTGGCTTCCCATCAATAACTACCTGGAGGAGAGAGGCAGCAGTGCCTCAGTACTCCTCCCCATGTGGCCTCCACTGACAGATCAGGGGTGGGGGGACTTGTTATCACTGGGAAGTGGTGAAAGTACTGCCTCTCCACTAGGCCTCTTTTTAATGGTTGATTTTAATAGTATAATTGATTTGCAGATGACATGATATTACACATAGAAAATCCTAAACACCTTACCAGAAAACTACTAGAGCTCATCAATGAATTTGGCAAAGTTGCCGGATACAAAATAAATACACAGAAATCTGTTGCATTTCTATACACTGAAAATGAAAGATCAGAAAGACAAATTAAAGAAACAATCCCATTTACCATCACATCAAAAAGAATAAAATATCTAGGAATAAACCTACCTAAGGAGGCCAAAGACCTGTACTCAGAAGACTATAAGATGTTGCTGAAAGAAATCAAACATGACACAAAGAGATGGAAAGATATACCATGTTCTTGGAGTGGAAGCATCAATAGTGTGAAAATGACTATACTAACCAAGGCAATCTACGGATTCAATGAAATCCCTACCACATTACCAATGGCATTTTTCACAGAACTAGAGCAAAAAATTTTTAAATGTATATGGAAAAACAAAAAACCCCAAATAGCCAGAGCAATCTTGAGAAAGAAAAACAGAGCTGGAGGAATCACACTCCTTGACTTCAGACTATACTACAAAGCTATAGTCATCAAAACAGTATGGTACTGGCACAAAAACAGAAACAGATCAATGGAACAGGATAGAAAGCCCAGAAATAAACCCATGCACTTATGGCCAATTAAACTATGACAAAGAAGACTATACAATGGAGAAAGACAGTCTCTTCAATAATTGGTGCTGGGAAAACTGGACAGCTACACGTAAAAAAATAAACTTAGAAAATTCTTTAACACCATATGCAAAAATAAGCTCAAAATGGATTAAAGACCTAAATGTAAGACTGGATACTATAAAACTCTCAGAGGAACACATAGGCAGAACACTCTTTGACAAAAATCACAGCAATCTTTTTAGATATGTCTCCTAGAGTAATGGAAATAAAAACAAAGCAAATGGGACCTAATTAAACTCAAAAGCTTTTGCACAGCAAAGGAAACCATAAACAAAACAAAAAGACAACCCACAGAATGGGAGAAAATATTCGCAAATGATGTGACCAGCAAGGGATTAAACTCCAAAATTTACAAACAGCTCATCCAGCTCAATATCAAAAAAGCAAACAACCCACTCAAAAAATGGCCAGAAGGGCTTCCCTGGTGGTGCAGTTGTTGAGAGTCCACCTGCTGATGCAGGGGACATGGGTTCGTGCCCCGGTCCAGGAAGATCCCACATGTTGCGGAGCGGCTGGGCCCGTGAGCCATGGCCGCTGAGCCTGTGCGTCTGGAGCCTGTGCTCCACAATGGGAGAGGCCACAACAGTGAGAGGCCTGCGTACTGAAAAAAAAATAAATAAAAAAGGGCAGAAGATCTAACCAAAGATTTCTCCAAAGAAGGCATACAGACGGCCAAGTGGCACATGAAAAGATGCTTAACATCCTAATTATTAGAGAAATGCAGATCAAAAGTACAATGAAGTACCACCTCACACTGGTCCGAATGGCTATCATCAAAAAATCTACAAACAATAAATGCTGGAGAGGGTGTGGAAAAAAAGGGAACCCTCCTACATTGTTGGTGGGAATGTAAATTGGCGCAGCCACTATGGTGAAGAGTGTGCAGGTTCCTCAAGAAACTAAAAATACAGGTACCATATAATCCAGCAATCCCACCACCGGGCATATATCCCAAGAAAAACATGGTTCTAAAGGATATGTGCACCACAATGTTCATTGCAGCGCTGTTAACAATAGCCAGGACATGGAACCCACCTAAGTGTCCATCAACAGATGAATGAATAAAGAAGATGTGGTACATATATACAGTGGAATGTTATTCAGCCATTAAAATGAATGAAATAATGTTATTTGCAGCAGCATAGGTGGACCTGGAGATTATCTTACTAAGTAAGTCAGACAGAGAAAGACAAATATCATATGATATTGCATATATGCTGAATCTAACAAAAAAAATGATACAAATGAACTTATTTACAAAACAGAAACACACTCACAGACTTAAAGAACTTATGGTTACCAGGGGGGAAGGGTGGGGGGAAGGGATAATTAGGGAGTTTGGGATTGACAGACACACACTGCTATATATACAATAGATAACCAACAAGGACCTACTGTACAGCACAGGGAACTCTGCTCATTATTCTGTAATAAACTAAAGGGGAAAAGAATTTGAAAAAGAATAGATACTTGTATATGTATATCTGAATCACTTTGCTGTACATGAAAAAGTAACACAATGATATTAATCAATGATACTCCAATATAAAATTTTAAAATAGTATAATTGATATACAAAAACTGCATATATTTAATGTATTCAATTTGATGAGTTTGGACATATGCAAACATGATACCATCACCACAATCAAGATAACAGTTATATCCAACACCTCCCAGGGATTCCTGTGTCCTTGCTTTTGCTTGTTTGATTTTTTTGTAGTGAGAACACTTAACATGAGATATTCCCTCTTAAAATATTTTGAAGTGTATAATACAGTATTGTTAACAATAGATATGAGATATTACCTAAGATGGCTGTTATTAAAAATACAACAAGTGTTGGCAAGGACGTGGAGAAACTGGAACGCTTACACATCGTGGGAATGTAGAATGGTACAGCCACTATGGAAAACAGTATGGAAAGTCCTCAAAAAATTAAAAATAGAACTACCATATGATCCAGCAATTCCACTTCTGGTTATATATCTAAAAAACTGAAATCAGGATCTTAAAAAGCTATCTTCACCTCCATGTTCATTTCAGCACTATTCACAATAGCCAAGATATAGAAACAACTCCAGTGCCCATCAACAAATGACAGGCAAATGGATAAAGAAAATGTGGTACAAACATGCCATGGAATATTGTTCAGCCTTAAAAAAGAAGGAAATCTTGCCATTTGCAACAACATGAATAAACCTGTAAGACATCATGCTAAGTGAAATAAAGCAGCCACTGAAGGACCAATGCTGCATGATTCCACTTACGTGAGGCATCTAACATGCTCAGACTCATGGCAGCAGAGAATGTAATCATAGTTACCAGGGACCAAAAGGTGGGGACGATGGGGAGTTATTATTCAATAGTCATAAAGTTTCAGTTATGCAGGATGAGTAAGTTGTAGAGATCTGCTCCACTGCACCTCTGCTGACACAACCTCAGGGGGTTGGGACAGAGGTACCTCACTCCTGCCAGGTGTGGGTGGAGGTCTGGGCCTCTGGGTGGTCTCCAAGGACACCACTGGGTTGTTGGTGGGAGTGTCCTTTCTACCTGGTGAGAATGAAGGCCTCAACTTTCGACATGGCTCTGACACTGTCCTGGCGGAGGGGCTGGAGCACCCCTATACACAGCCAGATGAGGATGAAAGTCTGGTTTCCCTACTTTGCCTTTACTGGAGTGGATAGAAGTGGGGCCATAGTTTTCTGTGCTGTTTAGCTGGAGGAGGGTGATAATTGTCTAAAAGAGTTCTGTTTTGCTAGGGTGCCCATTTCCTGGATATTTGGCTGAAGAAAGTGGGCTTTTTGGAGGTAGGGGTGTGTGTGTGTGTGCGTGTGCGTGTGTGTGTGTGTGTGTGTGTGTGTGTGTGTGAGTGAGTGAGAAACCATTCGCATTTCTGGGCTGCCAGCTTCTTTAGCATCGAGTCTGGCATATATGAGGCAAAATGAAAACACAAGAACTCACTGTCATGTCATTCTTGGATTCCAAGGACTCTGGCCAATTTTTCCTCTCTCTGCCTTTCAGAGTCTTCATATTTCTTCTGTATATAATGTCCAAGATTTTCAGTGGTACTTCATGTGAAGAATGGGGAAAGTACATATACTCCTTCATCCCAGAACCAAGATTCCTTTTATTCACTTTTAAATATTTATTATGAATCGTGTAGTCATTTCTCACTCACAACAGCACAGGATCTTTTCAGCAATATTTCTGTTGGAATTTTGAAAGTTTTGATTTGCATAATTCTAATGAATGTTAAATTAAGGCAAAAAAATAAAACTATGCTGGCACCTGGTTCTCAGAAACACCCTGATAAATCATCTAATAAAGAGTTTTTCTGGGTGCATGCACTTCACCTTATTGTTTATAGTTTTTACTTTTTTTTTTTTTTTTTTACTAAAAAGGAAAAAAATACAAAACAAATACTGGGCACTGTCTCACTTTGCCCATCATTTGAGCATGCTACCAGGTCACCAAACTTCTCAAAGGTTACTCACAGCAACTAAGTAATTTCATCCTCAGCTTCCCTTGGCTCCTGTGATGTACTTCATCTGTCTCAGGAGACCTGAATTCACGTAGAGCGTTTCGATACCAGCTTTTAATGCATTTACTTCTCCAACAAGAATGCCCTCTAGCCTTGCAGTAGACTTCCACCTGCATCAAAGCTGTTCTTCCCACTCTACCTTGGGCAAAACTGTCAGAAAATGCCCGACGGTCCCCTTTAATTATGCTTTTTCTGTCGATAAAATTTTATGACTTCTTATTACTTATAGAATGAAGTTCAAGCCCTTTACCTGGTTTTAAAAGGTCATTTTCTGATTCCAGTTTCACTTCCTGCCATGTTCATCGCTCCTCAGTACAAAATTTTCCTTTCTACATAAATGTCTGGCTCATTGCCTCAATATCTGTTTCACAACTTTTACTGTCAGATTCTTTTCTGTTAAAGTATTCTCCACTGATCATTTTTAACTATGTAAATTTGTGTTCAATGCTTTCATTATTTCAAACTCTACAGAGGAGTATGTAGTGCTAACCCCTATGTCTGTAACACAGTTATCCTTCTAAACATCAATTGTATTTCCTCCTCTGTTGTGTATTTCCCAATATATATTCTATAGCTACCCCACGATCTGGCTATCCCACTTCTGGGTATTTATCTAAAGAATATGAAAACAATAATTCGAAAAGACACATGCACCTCTATGTTCATCGTGGTACTATTTAAAATTGCTAAGATATGGAAACATACCAAGTGCCCGCTGACAAATGGTTAAAGAAGGTATTACACACACACACACACACACAATGGAATACTACTCAGCTACAAAAATAGATGCAACCTTGCCACCTGCAACAACATAGATGAACTTTGAGGCTATTATGCTAAGTGAAATTAGACAAATACCATATGATTTCACTCATATGTAGAATTTAAACAAAATAAGTAAATGAATTAAACAAAAACAAACACCTAGATAGAGAGAACAGAGTAGTGATTACTAGGGGAAGCAGGGGAGGGCAAAATGGGTAAAGGGGATCAACTGTATGGTGACAGTGGAAAAACTTTTGGTAGTGAGCGCACTGTAGAGTATATAGAACTAGAAATATAATGTTGCATGCAAGAAACATGTAATATAAACCAATGTCACTTCAATTAAAAATACTCGGAAAAAAAACAAGCTTATATGATTTATCCTTCCTTGTTAAAGAAATGGTAGCTTATAATACACATATTTCTTCACTTTATTTAAAACATATATTTTAGAAATCCACCCTCTATCAATACTTGAAAAAGTAGCTTAATTTATTTTCATCTCTGTATGGAATTTAACTGTATGGATTTACCAAAATTTATTTAACATTTTATTATTATAAGAGGATCATATATTTCTTCCCACCCTATAACTGTATGCATACCCCTTGATTATGATTTTGCCACCTCCCATCAGGCAGTGGAGACTACTTCTACAACCCATAATTTCAGTTCTCCCTGTGAATTTCTTTGTGCTGGGGCCTTGAGAAGCCTTTCAGTTTCTGCTCTCACATTTGTGGAATTCTCAGACTGTCATGCGTAAAAGACCAAACTAGCCTCTCTCATTCTTTTTTTAATGGTTATTTATACCTGTCTTCTGGTTCCCTAATTTTCTCTTCTCTGTCTAATCAGCTATTAAATCCATCCATTATCTCTCAATTTTAATTCTGTACCATTCAGTTTTTATTATCTTTCTTTGATTTTTTTTCTTATGTGCCAGTTTTATGCCAAAATTCTCAATTTTCTTTATAATATCTTTAAACATATTAGACACAGTTATATTTTGGTATGCATGTTACAGTTTACTTGTATCCTCTAGGAGTGCATATCTATAATCTGTTTCTTCTCTTGCTTTTTTGATCATTTTTTCTTTCTTGTCTCCTTGTGTGTTTGGTTATTTTATTACTGAAAGTCAGAAATTGTATAGAAACAAGTTAAAATTAATACAAAGGGAAGCTTTTTTCAGAGAGGATTTACTTTGCATGTATTTGTATGTGCATGTCTGTGTGTGTATTTTTGTGTGTATGTATGTGTGTGTGTGTATGATGAGTGGATGTTTTGAATTTTTGTTTTAGGACACACATTTGTGATTATAAATTTATATATCAATCCACTGTTTCTTTAGACAATACTGATTTCCTACTTTACACAATGCTAAGCATAATATATTTACTTCCTCACCTCTCCCACTGCTTTCCAATATTTGATTTCTTTAAATTATACATTTTCATTATTTTGTGTTTTTCATATATATATGTTTACTTAATTGAGCTTAAATGATAAATTTGCTCAAATGATACATTTTTACATGTGGCCTTTAAAAATGAAAACAAGAGGGGGAAGCAAGAGGGAGGGGATATGGGAATATATGTATATGTAGAGCTGATTCACTTTGTTATACAGCAGAAACTAACACACCATTGTAAAGGAATTACACTCCAATAAAGATGTTAAATAAATAAATAAAAATGAAAACCCACAAAATGTTGTGCTTATATGTTCTATGATTTTTTTCAACCTTCCCTCACAACTTTTTTTTTTTCCTTCCCCATTGCACAGCATGTGGGATCTTAGTTCCTCGATCAGGGATCGAACCCACATCCCCTGCAGTGGAAGCGCAGAGTCTTAACCACTGGACCGCCAGGGAAGTCCCCTCATAATTTTTCTTAGATAAAATTTCTGTATTATCAGAGCCTCTGATATCTAAGTTATAAACTGCCCACAATTCTGACAACAATTCCAAGTTCAGGGGTCCCAGACAACCACCCTTAGTATCAATCATTCACGAGAAAGATTCATGGGACTCCCTGAAAGCTGTCACACTCATTGTTGTAATTTATTACAAGTAAAGGATGTGTATTAAAACCAGCCAAGAGACGGGTGCTAGCCACAGTGCAGAAAGTTCCCACCAAGAAGCCCCCGGTTGTCCCCTCCTCAGAGAGTCACCCTCACATGTATGTGCGACAACGTCCTTGGAGAATTACCCAACACGGAGCCTGCCCAGCCTTCAGTGTCCAGAGTCTGTACTAGTACTCAGTCACAAAACCTATTTGGCAACCCGGGCGCTGCCTCAGCATCCATCCCCTCTGGCCCAGTCCAATCACTGGTGTGGCCCAAAGCCCCCATTTTTGTCACACATGACATTCCAAGAGTTTAGGAATAAACTTCCCCCCAGGTAGAAAGCAAAAGGCAGACTCCTTTGGGGGCAGTTAAATTCTTTTACCACAAAATTCTTCTCAAAGCATAATCTCAAGATGTCTTTTTGTTTTTGTACCAAAGTTCATTAATTTTTATCACCAGTCATTTCACTACAGATGTTCCACCCATAGCTTATCCGGCTCCCTGTCATCATCTAAACATTTCTTTAAGAAAATATAATTTGCACTATTTTTCCTGAGTCTATATTATATCATTTTTCCTGTGACCTTACACTCAAATGACACTTTGGTTACATATATAATTATTGCTTCAGTTTCTTGTGGATGTCATAAAAAATACTTCTTGCCTTCTAGTGCTAAATGCTGCTGTGGAAAAAGTATTTCTCCTTTTAGATTACTTGATCTCTTTGCCTAATTTATAAATTGATTTCTTCTTTAAATTTTAAATCTAGTAAATTTTTACTAGGACATATAGGAGAGTTAGTAGTATTTTGCCAGTGTTTCCCTTGGATAGAATTTAACCTTTTAATTTGTAGATTCAAGTCTTTTTTTTTTATTGGACTATTTTTCTTAATGATATCCAATATTTAAGTTTCTTAATTGCAGACACCAACTATGCATATATTGACTTTATTTTGATAATCTTTGTCAATTATAATCTCAAAATCCCTTTTCACCTTTTGTTCATTTCTACTGTATTCTGTTCAATTACCTCATTCTTACTCTCACTGTGTCTTAATGAGTTCATAAATTTGACATTCATTTTTGTGATGGTTTTTTTTTTAGCATTTCTTATTTTGCAAGATCTTCAACTCAAGATTCTTCTCTCCCTAATTTTCTGATAAACCATCTCCCAGTTTGTGTTCTTGTTTGATAACGAAAATTCCTATACTACATTTTTAAAGAATAAATTTAAATAAATATATTTGATCAAACTTTTCATCTGTTCCATAGAAATTTTTGCTGCCAATTTTTCTTCTACTGTCATTTGTTTCTCATAGGCAGTTATACATTTGTCAGTATCTTTCTTGGAAATATTTGAATATTGTTTATTATTAAATAAAGTATTTTCTTGCTTGACCAGCTATCTTCAGGAGGTTCCTGTCAGTTCAGGATGGGGACCCTAGTCTAGACTAGTTAGAATTCTCTTCATATCACCATGTTTATGTGCACACACACACGTGTGCACAATAAATATTTTCGGTTTTTCTCTCTTCACAGAAATCCCAGACCAGCCCTGCAAGGATGCTGCTCACATGGAGCCCGCTTTCCACCTTCTGGCACCAACTCTTCATTTCGAATAAAGGATTTTCTGTCAATTTCACATTAAACCCTGCCTTCCAGCTTCCTTTCTGACTTTGTGTTAAACCAAATCCACAAACGTTCCTGGTACCAGCCCCACCTTTCATGTTTTTGATGTTGTAAAAAACGGACTTTTGGTTTTATTTATCAGAAGTTCCACTGGCAGTTCTCTGCCATGTCTCCTCGTCAGTATTGCCTCAAATCTTCCCACTACTGTGGGATGTATGCCCATAACCCCAGTAGTAAATGGTTCTCATTTTAATTTTATACTTTGATGAGTTTTGAGAAATGTATACAGCCACTTAACCATCAAAATACAGAACATGCCCAGAACTCCCACCAGTTTCCCCAAATCCTTTGTGGACCATCCAGCCATCTTCCCCCAAATCCTGATTCAGGGCAACTTCTAATTTCCTTTCTACTACTACAGGTTCATATGGACCATTCTAGAATTTCACATAAATGGAATCCTACATTGTTCCCTCGTCTCTGGCTTCTTTCAGAACAGTTTTGAAATACCTCCATGTTATTATGTTTATCATTTGTTTATTACTTTTCATTACTGAGTAGCATTCATTGTGTGAACACATTACAATCAGTTTATTCATTCATCTTTTGATGGACATTTGCATTATTTACTATTTTTCTGGACATTGTGAATAAAGTTATATTGTATAAACCTTTATGGATATTTACTCTGATTTATCATAGATAAATATCTAGGAGTGCAATGTCTGTAAGAAACTTTCAGATTTCCAAAAACATTGCTTTTTTTCAATTCTTGTCAGTTGCTCTGCATCTTTGCAAATATTCAATATTATCTGTCTTCTTAATTAGAATCTTTCTGATACTACACGGTGGTGTCTCCTTTTGTTTTGCTTTATATTTCCTTGAAGACCAGAGGTGTTGAGCATCTTTTTGTGCTCACTGAACTATCATATACACTCTATTATGTGTGAATAAAAAGTTGTGTATTTTCCTTGCTAAATTGTATTCATTTTATTGCTCTTCCTTGCTTCATTGTTCTAGCTAGGACCTCCATGAAAATCAAAATAGCAGTAAAGAGAAGGGATATCATTGCTTTTCTCCAATTTTAGGGAAGACTTTTTTAGCCTTTCACCCTTAAACATGAGAACATTAGGTTTCTATTAGATGACTTTTATCAGGTTGAGGAAGGGGTATCCCTTTCCTTAATCATGAATGAGTATTGAATTTAATCGAATGAGATTTCTGCAACTACTGAGATGGTCCTTTGTTAATGTGCTGAACTGTATTGTTTCATTTTTGAATATCGTCAGCCCAGCATTTCTGGAATAAAACCTATTTTTGCATAATGTGTTATCTTTTTAATACATTGTTGGATTCAATTTGCCAACATTTTAGTAAGCATTTTTTTCATCTATGTTCATAAGGGACATTATTCTTCAGTTTTATTTTCCTGTAATATATTTGTATATTAGGATCAGTAAAATCCTGTTCTCATAATTGAATTGTGAGTTGTTCTCTCTTCTACATTTTTCTAAATGAGTTTGTGTAGGATTAGCATTAATTTTTCCTTGAATATATGATGGAATTCACCAGTGAGGCCATCTGAGCCTAGAGGTTCCATTGTTGGGTGATTTTTAATTATGAATCTATTACTTAAGTTGATATAAGTCTATTCAAATTGTCTGCCAGAAAAATATCCTCTAACACTTGTTATACTGCAGTGTCAAAATTCTGTGGCTTTTGTTTGGCTGAAAAAGTCTTCATGTCCAGTTTTCAAAGATATTTTTAATGGATAAGGAACTCTAACTTCACATTTCTTTCCTGCCAGAATTATAAAGCATCACTCCTTTCCTCCTGGCTTGCATTGTTTCCAACTAGAAATGTTTGGTTATTCCTTGCTGTTGTTGTCCCCTTATACTAATGTGTCTTTTTCCATGGTTACCTTTAAAATTCTTCTCTTTAAAACTCACTTTCATGAATATGATTACAATGTGCCTTGAGGTGGTTCTCAGTTGGATTCTATTAAACTTTTCCAGGGTGTGGCTTTACAGTTTTTATCAATTAAAAAAAATTCTCTTTTCAAATATTTTTCAGCAGCTCTCTTTTTTCTGTTTTTGAAATTGTGATGACACATATGTAAGATTAATATTGTTCCACAGGTCACTATAGCTTTATTTTTGTCATTTAAAAAAATTATTTCTTCATGTGATTCAATTTGGGTAATTTATATTGCTACATCTTCAAGTTCATTTATCAATGACTAATCCACTATTAAGTCAACTCACCAGATTTCATGTCAGATACTATATTTTTCAGCTCTTAAAATTCCACTTGTTTTTTAAAATATCTTTAATTTTTCTTCATAATGTTCGCTTTTCTTTGTATCTATGAGTACATTTACATAGCTGTTTTAAAGTCCTTCTCTGCTAATTCCATCATCTTTGTCATTGATAAATTTCTTTCTATTGGCTGATTTTTATTTTCTCTTGGTTTATGTTTTCTTGCTTGATTGTCTAGCAATATTTGATTAGATACTGAACACATTTGGGGTATCATGATCTTAAGTAACTTGATCTTTTGCTTATTACATTAAGGCGTGTTGAAATTTGTTCTTGCAAATGGTTAGGTTACTGGGAAATTAGCTTTACATTCTGAGGCTTTTTTTCCCTAAGATTTCTTAGAATTTGTCAAGAGTGAACTCTATTCTAAGGTACCTTAGCTGTACGAAGAAGGGGAAAACATATGGAGTCTCTACCACATGCATTCTTGTTGGTCTGCTCTCAGAATGTCCCCACAGTGAACTGGCATTAGGATTATACAGGCTGCAGTCCCCTGGTCTTTGTTCTTTCCTCAGCCTCTTGGATTTTCACCCTGTGTTGGCAGTGTCCTCTTCTGTAGAGATTTTTTTTTAACATCTTTATTGGAGTATAATTGCTTTACAATGGTGTGTTAGTTTCTTCTGTATAACAAAGTGAATCAGCTATACATATACATACATCCCCATACCCCCTCCCTCTTGCGTCTCCCTCCCACCCTCCCTATCCCACCCCTCTAGGTGGTCACAAAGCATCGAGCTGATCTCCCTGTGTTATGCAACTGCTTCCCACTAGCTATCTGTTTTACATTTGGTAGTGTGTATATGTCAGTGCTACTCTCTCACTTTGTCCCAGCTTATCCTCTTGCTTTCATTCACTAAGTACCTCCTTTATTCTCAGGTACACTGCTTAACTCCTCTGCTCAGCTTCCTTAAACCCTGATCTCTGCCTTTCAACTCAGAAAACTCTCATACTCTGCTTGGGTTTTCTTCCTGTTGGAGCCTAACAGATGTGCCCCTTGGGCAGAAAGGGGCCAATGACAGAGCTCATCCCATTTGTTTCTCTTCTCTCAGGGAGCACAGTTATACCCAATGGTTGTCAAAAGTCTGTCAACAGTTGTTTCATGTATTTCACACTCAGCTTTCTAGTTGTCTTTGCACTAAGGAGGTTATTTGACAAGTTATCCACGCCCCCCACATTCTTCAGCACTCTGCTCCTCTGGGGCAGAGGTCCTGGTGTGGGGAGAGGGAAAAGTACACATAACGGGAACAGAGCCAGCTCAGAGCTTCTGCTCCAGCAAGTTGGCATCAGACCCACCCCCAATAGGGCAGTGATAGACACTAAGCAGAGGGGAATGCCTGCCTCATACCCCGCACTGGCTCCAGCCCCTCCATCTCCAGCCCCACCTCCTACCAAAGTCACAGCTGCCAGTACACCCTGAGGAAAGATGCAACTGGAGTCCACATCAAACCCAGCCCTCCCACCTCAGGCATTAGGCACATGTAGTCTGCAGAGGGATGCTCCCATATAAGATCGCCACTTCAAGACCACAGTAGGTAACTATTTAATTAAATTCATAAAAGCAGAGAGAGTTAAGTAAAATGAAAAGGGGGGAGGAACTACTCTCAATTGAAAGAGCAAGAGAAAATCCCTGAAAAAATAAATAATAAAGCAAAAAAATACAGTTCACCAGATTAAGAATTCAAAGCATTGGTAATGAAAATGTTAACCGAATTCAGAAAAAGAATTTAACTAAACACTGAACATTTTAACAAAGAATTAGAAAATATCCAAGCAAAAATAAATAATTCAATAGCTGAAATAAAACACACATTATAAGGAGTAATAGCAGACTAAGTGATACAGTGATTTGGAAGATAGAATAATGGAAATCATGCAATCAGGACAGCAGAAAGTAAAACATTTTTTAAAATGAAAGTGATCTAAGAGATCTCTAGGATAACATTAAGCACTCCAACAATTGCATTTTCCAGAAGGAGAAGAGAGAGAGAGAAGGGAGTCAAAAATGTATTTGAAGAAATTACAGCTTAAAATTTCCCAAACATGATAAAAGAAACAGATATCCAGGTACAGGAAACAGAGAGGGTCCCAAACAAGGTGAATCCAAAATGACTCAAACCAAGACATATCATAATTAAAATGGCAAAAGTTAAAGATAAAGAGTTAATTCTAAAGACAGCAAGATAAAAACAGTCATATACAAAGGAAATTCCATCTATCAGCTGATTTCTCTGCAGAAACTTGCAGGCCAGAAGAGAGTGGCATGATATATTCTAAGTGCTAAAAGGGAGAAACCTACAGCCTAGGATACTCTACCCAGCAAGACTATCATTTAGAATAGAAGGAGAGAGAAAGAACTTTCCTGACAAGCAAAAATTAAAAGAATTCATCAACTAAACTGACTCTAAAAGAAATGTTGAAGGATCTACTCTAAATGGAAAAGAAGAGAAAGAATCTATAGGAAAGGGAAAATCCCACTAGAAAAGGCAAATATACAGTAAGGATTGAAGATCACTTAAATAAGCCAGTATGTAGATTAAAAAAACTAAAAAAAAAAAAAGTGTAAAAGCAACTGTAAGTACAATAGTTAAGGGATAAGCCTGAAGATGTAAAATATGACATTGAAAACACAAAACGCAGGTGAGGGGAGTAAAAACTATAGGTCTTTTAGATTGTCTCTGAACTTAAATGACTATCAATTTAAAATAAATAGCTATAATTCTGGATTAATATATATGAACCTCATGGTAAACACAAATAAAAAATCTACAACAGATATACACACACAAAAAAGAAAGGAACACAATCATACTGCTACAGAAAACCGTTAAACCACAAGGGAAGTAACAAAAAATAAATAAATGATCAGAGAAGAATTACCAAAAAAACCCAAACAAACATAAAACAAGCAATAATATATCACTAAGTACATACCTATCAATAATTACTTTAAATTTTAATGGACTAAATACTCTAATTAAAAGTCAGGGTGGATGATTGGATTAAAAAAACCCCACAAGGCTCATCTATATGCTGCTTACAAGACACACCCCTTCAATCTAAAGACACACAGACTTAAAGTGAGGGGATGGAAAAAGATATTTCATGCAAATGGAATTGACAAGAAAGTGGAATTAGCAACACTCATATGTGACAAACAGATTTTAAAACAGGCTATAACAAAAGACAAAGACGGGCATTATATAATAATAAAGGGATCAATACAAGAAGAGGATATTATACTTGTGGATTTGTATTCAATATAGGAGCAGCGAGATATACAAAGCAAATACTAAGAGACACAAAGGGAGAAACTGACCATAATACAATAATAATGGGGGACCTTAGCACCCCACTTACATCAATGGACAGATCATCCAGACAGAAAATCAGTAAGATGACAATGGTCTTAAATGACAGAGTAAACCAGCTGGACTTAACAGATATCTACAGGACGTTCCATCCAAAAGCAGCAGAATATGCACTATTTTTAAGTGCACATAAAATGTTAGATCACACACTAGGCCACAAAACAACTCTCAATAAATTTAAGAGGACAGAAACTGTATCAGGCATTTTTTCTGACCACAAGGGTATGAAAATAGAAGTCAATTACTGGACAA
The DNA here is from genome assembly GCF_002837175.3 of Physeter macrocephalus. Classification (NCBI taxonomy): domain Eukaryota; kingdom Metazoa; phylum Chordata; class Mammalia; order Artiodactyla; family Physeteridae; genus Physeter; species Physeter macrocephalus. The sequence goes on along the minus strand of NC_041222.1, from coordinate 107,626,516 downwards.
AATGGGAAAACCATAAACACGTGGAGACTAAAAAACATGCTATTAATAAACGAATGGGTCAATGAAGAAATCAAAAGGAAAATCAGAAAATACCTCAAGACAAATGAAAATGGAAACACAACACTCCAAAATCTATGAGATGCAGCAAAGGCAGTTCTAAGATGAAACTGTATTGTGATATAGGCCTTCCTCAAGAAACAGGAAAAATAAACAGCCTAACATACCACCTAAAAGAACTAAAAAAAGAACAAACAAAGCCCAAAATAGGCAGAAGAAAGGAAATAATAAAGATCAGAGAGGAAATAAATTTAAAAAGAGACCAAAAAATAAGCAAGATTTATGAAACCAAAGATGTCTTTTTTCTTAAAGGTAAACAAAATTGATAAACCTCTAGCCAGGCTCTCCATGAAGAAGAGAGAGAAGACTCAAATTTTAAAAAATAAGAAATAGATTGCATTCAATTTGTAGATTGACTTGGGTAGTACGGTCATTTTAACAATACTAATTCTTCCAATCCAAGAACATGGTATACCTTTCCATCTGTTTGTGTCATCTTCAATTTCTTTCACCAGCATCTTATAGTTTTCATATCTATCAAATTACCAGTGGCAAAGAAGAAATACAGGTGGCCAAGAGGCACATGAAAAGATGCTCAATATCGCTAATTATTAGAGAGAAATGCAAATCAAAACTACAAATGAAGTATTACCTCACGTCAGTCAGAATGGCCCTCATTAAAAAGTCTACAAATAATAAATGCTGGAGAGGGTGTGGAGAAAAAGGAACCCTCCTACACTGTTGGTGGGAATGTAAATTGGTGCAGTCACTATGGAGAACAGTATGGAGGTTCCTTAAAAATCTAAAAATAGAGTTACCATATGATCCTGCAATCCGACTCTTGGGCTTATAACTGGAGAAAACTATAATTTGAAAAGATACATGTACCCCAATGTTCATAGCAGCACTACTTACAATAGCCAAGACATGGAAGCAACTTATATGTCCATCGACAGATGAATGGATAAAGAAGATGTGGTATATATATACACAATGGAATATTACTCAGACATAAAAAGGAATGAAATGCCATTTGCAGTGACATGAATGGACCTAGAGATTATCATATTAAAGAAAAATTAATACCTATTCTTCTCCTCAAAATATTCCCAAAAACTGAGGAGGATGGAACACTCACAAATTCACTCTATGTGGCCACTCTTACCCTGATTCCCAAAAGACACAAAGACCCTACCGAAAGAGAAAATTATAGGTCAATATCTTTGATGAACATAAGCGCAAAAATCCTCAACAAAATTTTAGCAAACAGGATCTAACGTATAAAAAGGATTATACACCATCAAGTTGGACTTATTCCAGGGTCACAAACGTAATTCAACATTCACAAATCAATCAAATGTGATCCACCACATTAACAAAAGGAAGGATAAAAATCACATGATCATCTCAATAGATGTAGAAAAAGCATTTGACAAAATTCAACATCCATTTCAAAACAAAAACTCTCATCAAAGTTGGTATACGGGGACCATAACTCAAAATAATAAAGGCCATTTATGACAAACACACAGCCAACATCACGGTCAATGGTGAAAAGCTGAAAGCCTTTCCTCTAAATTCAGGAATAAGACAAGGATGCCCACTCTCACCACTTCTATTTAACACGGTATTGGAAACCCTAGCCACAGCAATCAGACAAGAAAAATAAATAAGTAAAAGGATTCCAAATTGGAAGGGAAGAGGTAAAACTGTCACAATTTGCAGGTGACACGATACTTTATAGACAACTCTGAAGCCTCCACCCCAAAACGATTAGAACTAATAAATGAATTCAGTTAAATTTTAGAGTACAGATTAATATACAGAAATTTGTTGCATCTCTATACACTAATAATGAACTATCAGAAAGAGAAAGTAAAAAATACCCCATTTAAAATTGCATCAAAAAGAATAAAATACCTAGGAATAAAACTAGGGAAGTGAAAGGTCTATATTCTTAAAACTATAAAACACTGATGAAGGAAATTGGAGATGATACAAAGAAATGGAAAGGTATCCCAATGGCCATACTAACCAAAGCAATCTACAGATTTAATGTGATCCCTATCAAAATATCCATGACATTTTTCACAGAACTAGAATAATCCTAAAATTCATATGGAACCACAAAAGACCCCGAATTGCCAAAGCAATCTTCAGAAAAAAGAACAGAGCTGGAAGTATAATGCTCCCAGACTTCAGACTATACTACAAAGCTATAGTGATCACAATAATGTGGTACTGGCACAAAAAGAGAGACATGTATCAATAGGACATAGCAGAGAGCCCAGAAATAAACTCACGCACCTATGGGCAATTTATCTAAGACAAAGGAGACAAGAATATACAATGAAGAAAACACAGTTTTGTCAATAAGTGCTGCTGGGAAAACTGGACAACTACATGTAAAAGCATGAAATTAAAACATTACCTTGCACCATATACAAAAATAAATTCAAAATGGATTAAAGACCTAAATGTAAGATCAGAAACCATAACACTCCTAGAGGAAAACTCAGGCAGAACACTTTAACATAAATCATAGCAGTATTTGTTTTTTTTAGGAACTGTCTCCTAAGGCAAAAGAAATAAAAGAAAAAATAAACAAATGTGGCCTAATTAAACTTAAAAATTTTTTCACAGCAAAGTAAACCATTGACAAAAAGACAACCTGTGGAATGGGAGAAAATATTTGCAAATGATATGACTGATAAGAGGTTAATATCCAAGATATATAAATAGCTCATATAGCTCAAAACACAAACAACCCAATAAAAAATGGGCCAAGGAGCCAAATAAACATTTTTCCAAAGAAGATATACAGATGTCCAACAGGCACATGAAAAGATGCTCAACATTGTTAATCATCAGAGAAATGCAAACTCAAACCACACGGAGATATCACATCACCTGTCAGAATGGCCATCATCAAAAAGCACACAAATAGCAAATGTTGGTGAGAATGTGGAGAAAAGGGAACCCTTGTACATTATTGGTGGGAGTATAAATTGGTGCAGCCACTGTGGAAAACAGTATGGTGGTTCCCTCAAAAACTAAAAATAGAACTACCATATGATCTAGTAATTTCACTCTTGAGTATGTATCTGGAAAAAAACAAAAACACTAATTTGAAAAGATACACACAGCCCAATATTCATAACAGCATTATTTTCAATAACCAAGATATGGAAGCAACCTAAGTGTCCATCAACAGACAAATGGATGAAGAAGATGTAGTATATATATACGATGGAATACTACTCAGCTATTAAAAGAATGAAATAATGCCATTCACAGCAACGTGGATGGACCTAGAGAATATCACATTTAGTGAAATAAGTCAGACAGGGACAAGAAATACTGTATGATTACACTTATATTTGGAATCTTAAAAATAATATAAATGAATGTATATGTAAAACAAACATACTTACAAAAATAAGAAACAAACTAGTCGTTACCAAAGGGGAGAGAGAAGAGGGGAGGGGCAAATTATGGGTATAGGATTAAGAGGTAAAAACTACTATGTATTAAATATATAAGGAACAAAGATATATGGTGTAACACAGGCAATTATAGCCATTATCATGTAATAACTTTTAAAAGAGTATAATCTGTAGAAATACTGAATCGCTATGCCATGACCTGAAAGTAATTTAATATCATTAATCAACTGTAGTTCAATAAAAAGGCAAAAAAATCCACAGTTATAAAATTAAAATTAAATGAGAAAAAAGTTAAATATGAACGTTCAATTACTTCTTAACTCCCTGACAGATCTCTTTTACTGTTTACTCTCTTATGAAATGTTTTGTATGGAGAGTTGTCAATAAATACTTATTGCAAGACTATGAAACATACTAGGCATTTGAGTACAATGTAAGCCAAATGGATTTTTATATTTCTTTTACCAACGTGAAAGTGCACTGAATCTTGGTGTGCTGAAATTAGTGTCTTTTGTTTCCCAAATTAATTACATCTTTAAAGATTTCTTTTTAATTTTCTGGAAATAATTAGGCTACTTTGACTTGCACAGCTTTGCTGCTACACAAGCAAAAGTTTCACTAATATTTTACCTCAAATTCCCTCGTTTCCACATACTCTTTTCTGATATCAATATTTTAAATGTAGATTACTTACTTCATTCATTGTGTTTTATAATAGATAGTGTTTGCTGCAACTCCTATAGGTGATTCTATGACATTAACTCAGTGCAAATAGTATTACTGTGGTTCAATTTAGTTCATAGTTGTTGATCAGAAGTCACTGCAACTGAGTTATATTGGGGAAAAACTTTCAAAAGAACTAATAGGCCTTAAAAGAAAAGGCATTACCTTTTGATTTTTAGGTAGTCAAAAGCAAACATTAGATTGGGCTTTTTTGTTGTGAAATTAATTTTATGCAAAAAACCATCATGAAACAAAAGATGTACTTAAATAGCACATTTTTAAAACCCAAATGCTGATATAGCACTCTGATGTATCTTTTTTCCACGGGTGTAAACACTAATTTATTCGAACTGATAAAATGAATTAAATGGAACTTTACATGATAAATGAATAAATGAAATGCTAAATTGATAAAAATGCCAAATTGCTTAAATGTCAACATCTGTTGTTGAATTCAACATCCTTATGCTGCTTTGTATCTCACTCTAATAGAATTGTGTTTGCTGGGATAATACTCAGATTTATGGAAAGCCTCAAAATGTCAAATTATCAGAAAAAAATGCATTCAATTTCAAATTCCCAGAATACTGTCCTGCTAATGCAAATATTTCAGCTCAGAGCTATGCACTGAAACTTCTCATCTAATGAAAGGTCTTAGTCTTAGAAATTCAGTTCATAGATGTCAATTTTTAGTTAAATGAGATTTTTATTTATGTAGCTAACTAAGAAGTAACACAGGGTCTGTCATACAGAGTGAAGTAAGTCAGAAGGAGAAAAACAAATACTGTATGCTAATACATTTATATGGAATCTACGAAGAAAAAATGTCATGAAGAACCTAGTTGTAAGACGGGAATAAAGACACAGACCTACTAGAGCACGGACTTGAGGATATGGGGAGGGGGAAGGGTAAGCTGTGACAAAGTGAGAGAGTGGCATGGACATATATACACTACCAAACGTAAAATAGATAGCTAGTGGGAAGCAGCCGCATAGCACAGGGAGATCAGCTCGGTGGTTTGTGGCCACCTAGAGGGGTGGGATAGGGAGGGTGGAAAGGAGGGAACACACCATTGTAAAGCAATTATACTCCAATAGAGATGTTAAAAAAAAAAAGAAGTAACACACGGGAGTCAATCTTTGCCCCCTAGTTCCAAAGCTCAACCAATTACATCAGTGCTACTAAGAACTGGCTTAAAATTCTTTAATTATTAAAATAGCTACTTATTAGTCTAAGCACCTTAGCATTACTTTTTTTTTTTTTTTTTTTTTTTTTTTCGGTTCACGGGCGTCTCGCTCTTGTGGCCTCTCCCGTTGCGGGGCCCAGGCTCCGGGCGCCCAGGCTCAGCGGCCATGGCTCACGGGCCTATCCGCTCCGCGGCATGTGGGATCTTCCCAGATACACGGGCGTCTCACTCTTGTGGCCTCTCCCGTTGCGGAGCACAGGCTCCGGACGCACAGGCTCAGCAGCCACGGCTCACGGGCCTAGCCGCTCCGCGGCATGTGGGATCTTCCCGGACCAGGGCACGAACCCGTGTCCCCTGCATCGGCAGGTGGACTCTCAACCACTGTGCCACCAGGGAAGCCCTGCATTACATTTTAACAATTCTGAAATAGACATAAAATATGCAGGTCCTGCATATTAGGTTCTATAACCCAACTCACTCAGAGGACATAAACCATAAGTCTTACAAGAATCAAGATTTATTCCCAAAAGTAAAAATTTGTGTAACAAAAAAGCTATAAAAGGATTTGAGATTCTGGCTATTTCTACAAAATAGCAGTTTTATAAGGAAAAAATATTTAAGAGTTAAGAATAATAATTTATACAAAAGAAAGTTACTGGGCTAATAGCTTACGCTTTAAAGCAAATGGTTATTTTATAGTCAGAAATTTGAAGATTTGACAAAAATAAAATAATATATAGCTTTGGTAAAGAGATAAATTACTTAATCTGAGAATTCGGGACAGAAAAGTATAAAATATCTCTACTTCCAGTCTCGCATTTCTATATCCTCAGCCACTTGGATTCTTCTGTTACTGGTGTTATGGGAAAGGAGAGGTGCCCTATGGCTCGTTTCATGTGACTGGGCATCCTTTGGTACTGCCCTCATCCTCCTCCTTTCTCCTCACTGCCTCCTCCCTGAAGATGAGGCCAGTGTCCCAGACTGAGAATGTTCAGAGGAGCTGAGCAGGTGGGACCCATTGTCTCCTTTCACCTGCTCCTGCATCCCTCCCCCATCTCCCCTCTGGGACCTGCCTGTCTACAGAGGCCACAGGCTCTGGGGTCTTCTTGGCCAGGCGAGGAAACATGCTGATGAAGGCCTTGAACCGCAAAACTGATCTAACTCTGGTGTTGCGGCCAGTGTGTGTGTGAATCCCTGGGTGGTTTAAAATGGGGCACGTCAGAGGCTGAACTCAACTCATGAAATGCGTTTCTACTGCAGAAGAATGTCAACACTTCCCAGCATCTGGAACTCTTCAAACTGAGATGCAGTGATACACAAAACCGAGTGGAATGCATTTGGATTTTAATTTCTTCGAATATTATCTTAAAAGAGCAAAAGAACTAAAATTTGAACTTAATGCCTGTGGATTCGAAATTGCACCATGATCTGGAATTTGGATGTCCACTCCCCCCCGGAAGTTGGTCGTGGGAGAAGACACAGGTAATCAAATGTGGAGCATCTTATGATGGCGACTTATTATCAAGGTAGCTTCATGCCACTTAACCTTACTTCAGAACCTCAAATAGGCCATGTTGTACACTGAGGCTGCTGATAATGTGAGATAAGGACTCTATCCCTTGGGGAGGGATAGATTGGAAGCTGGGGATTGACATGTACACACAGCTGGATTTAAAACAGCGAAACAACAAGGACCTACTGTACAGCACAGGGAACTCTGCTCAATATTCTGTGACAACCTAAATGGGAAAAGAATTTGAAAAAGAATAGATACATGTGTGTGTATAACTGCATCACTCTGCTCTACACCTGAAACTAACACAACGTTGTTAACTATAGTGCAATATAAAATAAAAATCAAAAAATAAATAAATTTAAGGAAAAAAATTAAAATTTAGATATTTAAGGAGAACCACCTATGTTCACTTGCAGAAGCTTTCATCTAACAAAATTAAAAGACACTAGAAATTTTAAAAAAGGAAGTTCCTCTTTTATAAAGGAATCTAGCCTCCCCTTTACAACTCCCATGTCTGCTCTCAAAAGGAGAATCCTAGCATTCAAACTTCCAATGCCATAACCTTAATATATAATAATAATGCAATTATATAATGGCATTTATAGATATAATAGCTTTAGGTACAGTATGTTCTAACTAGTTAGCTATTTACAACAGTGGGTATTCAGAACACAACTTTTGTTACAAATTTTAGATTAAAAGGAGTGGATAAAAAGTAAAACTAGAATTCCCTCAAGGGAGAAAAATTAACCCTTATGATTCATTTGGCTCTCTGTGGTAAGAAAATCAAAATTTTCCAATCTATCAAGAAGTAAAAAGCACAGCAATAACTTCAATGTGCATGGTAAAATTAAGAAAAGTCACGCTCACACAAATCCTGAGAGACTCCCATAATTCTACAAAGTTATAATAATACAGATTGCCAACAAACACATGAAAGAATGCTCAACACCATTAATCATTAGAGAAATGCAAATCAAAACTACAATGAGATATCATCTCACACCAGTCAGAATGGCCATCATCAAAAAGTCTACAAACAATAAATGCTGGAGAGGGTGTGGAGAAAAGGCAACATAATTCAAAAAGAGTCATGTACCAAAATGTTCATTGCAGCTCTATTTACGATAGCCAGGACATGGAAGCAACCTAAGTGTCCATCAACAGATGAATGGATAAAGAAGATGTGGCACAGATATACAATGGAATATTAATCAGCCATAAAAAGAAATGAAATTGAATTATTTGTGGTGAGGTGGATGGACCTAGAATCTGTCATACAGAGTGAAGTAAGTCAGAAAGAGAAAAACAAATACCATATGCTAACACATATATGTGGAATCTAAAAAAAAAAAAAAAAAAAAAGATCAGAAGAAACTAGGGGCAAGATGGGAATAAAGATGCAGACCTACTAGAGAATGGACTTGAGGACACGGGGAGGGGGAAGGGTAAGCTGGGACAAAGTGAGAGAGTGGCATGGACATATATACACTACCAAA
>NC_041222.1:107576956-107617923 GCF_002837175.3 Physeter macrocephalus | reverse complement strand
AGGGAGGGTGGGAGGGAGGGAGACGCAAGAGGGAAGAGATATGGGGACATATGTATATGTATAACTGATTCACTTTGTTATAAAGCAGAAACTAACACACCATTGTAAAGCAATCATACTCCAATAAAGATGTTAAAAAAGAAAAAAATAGCTATAATAATTCTTATTGTTACATTTCTATGAAACAAATATTATAGTTATTGCCCTTTGCAACGTAATCAGAAAAATGTTTGTACATATCTTAATATTTTTAAAAATTATAAACATAACTAGTTTGAGTGGAAGAAAAACTGTGGCAAACGTAAACATATTCTAACAAAGGATTGATTTAGTTAGAAGGATCTTGATTTAAACCTATTTTTTAGGTTTAAATGAAAGATAAGTTAGAAATCTACTGTAAAGAATATATCAATATACCATATTTTAGTTAAAGAGACTAAAGAGAAACATTTCAGAATAATTTGGAAAAAAAAGTGCTTTCAACTTCATGTCATATATAAATGTAAACAATATAGTATTGATAAATAAAAATATATATACATACAATTAAAAATTTACCATGGTTATCTCTGTGCAGTAATACTAAGCTAGAATTTTTATTTGGAATTTTCTGTCATTTCAAAATATTCTATAATTAATGTCTTATTTAATAATCTAAAAAATATAATAGAGGCAAATTAATTTTTCTTGATATCCCTGGCAAACACCCTCACACTATTTAAGAAGAAAAGCATCCAAAAAAAAAAGTGTAACAGGATGGCAACTCCTAGGTGAAAGGCTTTGTCATCCCTGTGATATTTATTCCCTCTTGTGTGTGGGTCTCTGTCGGGTCCTCCACTATTGCCCCCGACCCCTCCCCACCCAGAGGCAGTAACTCCCTGGACAGAGCATTTGGGGAAGACTCAGAGCACAGGGTTCAGCCCCTTCCTTCCTGGCACTCTGTGATGACACTGCTTCCAGGACTGCGTGACACGCATCACAAGCATCATCCCCACTTCCAGGACCATCACAGAGATGACCGTGCACATCTGTCCAATCCTGGGGTTCCCTATGTGGAAACTCACTGACTCTATGCCATTAAGCTAACACCACACTCAATCAAGAGTTTGTCCGTAAAAACAACTGATATTTCCACCTCTAATTTGCCTTAGTTAGTTTTGACTAAGACAAAAGAAAACCACTGCACCCCTAAAGCACCAGTAAATGATAGTATCACTAGGCGCCAGAACAGACATTATATAATTTAAATTTCACACAAATGTACACAACAGTCATAGCGGCCTCTATTTGCAAATGAGAAAATAAGGTTCCAAAAAAGTGTGAGTGATTTGTCTAAGGCTTCGCACCTGCAAAGTTCTTTTCTGAATCCAAAGACCAAGATCTTTTCAAAGTCTTTGTTATTTTAATCATCTTTCAAGGAATGTTTCATTAATTACTTCCTAATATCTCTTCAACAGGTTGGATTCTCTTTCTTTCTCTTTTAAAAATGTATGGTTCTTAGTTTACCTTTTAATGCTATTGTCAAAGAGAACAAGAGCCAGACACTAGTTAAAACAGTAAAGATAGATTTTATTCAGAAACTATTGCAATGAGAGAAGAGAGACTTCAGTATAGGACTGAGATCAATTCCAAATACAGCAAGGACAGTGGAAATTTATAGCCAAGGAGAGTGAGGGGATCTGTTGATGGACAACCACCCTAGAGGAAACATCAAGGATTGGGAGATTCTTGCTGTACTGACTTTGCAGGTGCTGGGCACTAATGTTTGTGTTCCTCAAATTCTTATGTTGAAACCCAATCCCCAATGTGATGGTCTTAGGAGGTAGGGCCTTTGGGAGGTGAGTAGGCCATGAGGATGGTGCCCTCAGGGATGGATTAGTGCCCTCTTACAAGAGACGCCGGAAGGTCCCTCCGTTATTCCACTGTATGAGGACGCAGCAAGAATGACCATCTGTGAACCAGGAGGGGTTCTCACCAGACACCACATCTACCAGCACCTTGATCTTGTACCTCCCTGCCTCTAGAACTGTGAGATATAAATTTCTGTTGTTTAAAAGCTACACAGTCGAGGGCACTTTTTTATAGCATCCTGAATGGACTAAGACAGCAAGATTCTTGTTAGAACTGGGTCACACAGACTTGAAGAAAAGGTCCAAGAATGAGGCCTGATAGAAAAGAGGGCTCCCAGCAACCTGTCTAAAATTCAGGCAAGGTCACTCTCCACATCATTCTCTTACGTAAGTAACTTATTCAACTACCAGTTACTCCAAATCCCTCCCTGCAATCCCAATAGCAGAAAATAATCGTCACTTGCACAATGCTGTATCTATGGTTGATAGTCAAAGCATGATCACAAAATTAAATTGTCCAAAGCCAACGTTAAGCCAGACAGAATGCACAGAACAAGACTATCAGCCTAGGGTTGGATAAGCTTCCTTAAAAGGCATCAAATTGCTTGAAGCAAAACCTCCCCCAGGGTGACCTACAGCCAGCCTATCTAGTAAGACACTTATCAGTGCCACACAGACACAGCTTATCAATTTGAAACTATTCCAACAAGTCACATATGGAAGCACACGCTGAGATCTGAAATGCTGTCAGCAAATCATGTATGATCTAAAATGTTATCACCGGATGAAAATTGTTTGATAGAAATAAAATAATCAGTGAAACTAATGAGAGAATTAGTAAGACTTCTGAAATATTACCTGGAACAAAAAAACAGCACTCCCTTCCCCTGGGGACCACTGACCATCTGAACAGTTCTGATACAATGGAAGCTGGCATAGTCACTGGAAAGAAAAGGGAAAATCACTCTCGTGCATCTATTTCATCCCAAACATCATGGTGGACTTTTAACTTATTCAGTTATCTCAAAAGATTTTAGAGATAAATGCTATCCCATTTACAGTTGAGGAAACTGAAAGACAAAAAAATGTAGTACATTTTCAAATGCTATATTCTATTGAATAGCAGAGCCCAAATTAAATTCAGGTCTGATTAAATCCTAATTGTTTTTCACCGTAGATAATATCAAAAGAATTGTATTCATTTATTCATCCTGTGAATAAGACAGGCTTGGGCATTTTCTCGTGGAGCTCACAGTCTAGATATGTTTAAAATAAATATATAATTTAAAAGTTTCACAAGCAACCATACACTTGGAATTATTATAAGTGCTTAAAAATCGGGAATTACGAGAGCATACAACCCACTGCATTAAGGAAGTTCTCACTTAGGCTGATACTGGGAAGAAAGATAGAGTTAAGGAGGTGAAGTTGCATGGTCAGGAAGGAAATGGGGAGTGCATTACTGTCAGAGGGAAAACATGTGATTGTCCAGAAAGAGAAAGGGGTTTGGTGTGTCCTTTGAATGGAGGATTGGCCACACTAGAGAGACGAGCAAGCAAGCCTTGGATCTCTGTGTAACGGTGAACACTTATGTCTCACACTCCTTACCTGCATGCATCCTCCATCACCGAGATCAACAGTGATGCAAGAATGAGAAAGTCCATGTTGTTTTCAAAGACTGTGGCCTGAAAGTCACAACTATCACTTATGATCACATGTCATAGTCCAGAGCAGGTCGTGTGACCATATCTACCTTGATAGGGATGAGGATGTGCGATCTTAAGGTGAGGATCTCCAGCAGGAGAAGGAGCACCGGTTGATTAACAGACTAAAGACTACGATGGAGGGAAAGGAGACATGGGGTGAGGCTGGACCATCAGCCGGGGAGCAGACTGCTCTGGGCGCTGCAGGCACCCCTTTAGGGACACAGTGTAGCAAAGTTTCATCTTAGGAGATGAATCTGGTTGTTGTGGTGTGGATAGACTGGAAGGGAACAGAAACAGAACCAGAAAGGCCAGTGAGAAAGGCACAGGAATAGCAAGCTGGAAAGGTGATCTTGGTTAACAGTGGGAATGAGAAAGGCGGCAGATTAGTGATCTCTTCAGAAATCCAGCAGGGTGCCATGACGTAGCGAGCGTGCATGGGAAATGATCGAGTGATGTCAGTGCTCATCTGAGTCTCCATCGTGGGCTGTGGATTGAGTGGCCGTGATGCCTACTTAGGTGGACAGTGTGAAGACTGGTGAGAGTCTGCAGGGAGTCATCGAGGTTTGAGAACCAGACGTGTTTAATGTGCTCTCCTAGGAGACACCCAAGTTGAGTGTCAAGTGGGCAGGCAGATCTGTGTGTCCAAAATAGAGCTTGGAAGAGAGATCTAGGCTGAGTATATGGACTGGGGAGCTATTTGCATAGAGATGGTATTTCAAGCCATAAATAAAAGACCATTTAGATAAAAAAATATATATAGAAAGGGAAACGCCAAAAGCAAACACCTTAGGAAATCTAACACGGAATGTTCAGTTTGAGAATCATGACCCAGCAAAGCATTCTAAGCGGCAACAATCAGAGAAGGAGGGGCTGAAGCTGAAGAAAACTGCTCCCCAATTCTCCACCCGGGTCATCAGACTTGAGAAGTCTCATGTTAACCCATAAAATGATACCTGTACATTTATTTAAGGAAGAATGAGACTGTAAACATCTCATGTATGCTCTCCTTTGTGGTACGTTAAAAATAGGCATACAGTCCTGGAGGGGTGGAGACAGCCAGGCAGAGGGGAAGGTAAGAAGCCTGGATATTCTTTCTTCTCCTGGTCTCTTCTCCACCACATCACAGGTTCACACACCTACACACAGATTCAAATTATGTCTATGGATCTTCTGCAGGCAGTCCCTGAAATGGAAGAGTTAAACATATTCTATGTCCCGCATGTTGCTCTCAGGGCTTAGAAACAGCACTGTTTATGACTTTAACTGAAAGACAGAGAGGTAGGCAAATGTGAAATGCTCTAACAGTTGTCTTCCCAAGGCTTTGACGGTGAGTTGACAAGATAACACAGGACGAATGGTGGGTAAGGGTGATATTTGAAATTCTGTACAAATGTCCAGGGTGTGGTATTAAAAACTGCTTCAGTTATCACTGGATTTATTTTGATGCAAAACTAAAACTACGCCAAGAAGTGGACTTGATGTTATTAATTGTTCTCTTTCCCAGACGTAGAATGACGAGGGCTGGCATTTAGGTTAGTATCCCCAGTGGAGAGCTGGCTGTGGGTCCATATCTGGCGGCAGCCCTGTGCCCCTGGACTTCATGGGCTTCTTTATCTCCTGCATAAAAACCACAGCAATGCACCGTGCACTCAAAGAGTAACTGCAGCAGCACTGGAGTTAGAAACTCAAAAGCCAGAGCGCGGATGCACATGGACTGAGGAAGGGTCGTCTTCTGTGTCGTCAGTCACCTTGTGTCCCAAACTATTCCCAGCATGTACAGAAAAGGAAGTTGTACTGTTAGTTCAGAAACACTGGCCAGAAAGAAGCAGTACCTAAGATTCCACCTTTGCCATGTGTCAAATATCTTGAAAATGTTTAGGACGAGTAGATCAGCTTGCTGAATTTTTTCTTGCTTTAATTTATCAGAAATTAAATGGTTCCTTGGTCCACAGTACTACACACTGTGTAATCACTTCTGCTAAATATCTGGGTTCATCACTCGCAAAAAAACTAGAACACAATTTGGGTAAGTTCTTTGCCACTTTATAACAAGGATCACCTTCCCTCTGGTTTCCAGGCCCCTCAATTTCACCTGAAGCCTCATCAGAATCGCCTTTCAATTTTAGACTCCTACCAACCATCTCTTTAACACGATCTAAGCTCTTTCTAACACGTACTTTAAAACTCTCCCAGCCTCCGCCCATCACAGTTTTCACATTTTAGGCCTGGCAACAATCCAGCAGAAAAATGGGCAAAGGTCATGAACAAACATTTCGCACAAGATTTATAACATATGGAAAGATGCTTAACCTAACTCAGGATAAGGTAAATGAAAAATGCAACTACCCTAAAATGCCATGTTTCATCCAGGATATTGGTAGACACCCAAAAGTGTGATAAAGTACTGACTTCATGAGCCTACGGGGAAGCAGTCTTTCTCACACACTGCTGCGGAGGGTTCAAAATGGCACAAGTCCACATGGAGGGCACTCCTGCAAGATCTAACAAAATTACAAAAGCATTTATACATTTGCTCAGCAACCCCGCTTCCGGCGATCGAGCCTGCAGATACAGCTGCGCACCTACAAAATAATGTATGTAAAAGCTAATTGATGTACCACTTTTTAAAATAGCCCCAAATGAAAACAACTGCAGTGTTCTTCAATTAAAGACGGTTAAATAATAGCACATCCTCTTACTTCTAGCCAGTCACTTATCTTGACTTTCCTTTCTGGACTCTCAAGTCCAGACCTGCATGTCCAATTACCAACTTGGCATCTTCACTTGAATTAAAAGTGGCAGGTCGAGCTCATGTGTCCCAGACTGACCTCACTGTCACCCTAAACCCCATACACTAATTAGAAACCTGTTCTTTCTCCTCTGACCCAGTCTCTTCAATCCACAGGGATCCTCCTTAACTCCTATCTTTCCCCCCATTTCTACTAATGCGATTATGAAACCGTACTCATCCAATACACTCATCATCTCTAAACTGATTTTCTTTCCAAACTACCATCATCCTAGGCTTAGCTACCAACATTTTTCACTTGGATGACTTCAAATGCTCATAACTGTTACATTTATATCCTCTCTTGGTCACTTATGATTCTTTTTTCTTTTTCATTTTCTTTCTTTGGCTGCGACATGCAGCATGTGGGACAGCATGTGGGAATCTTACTTCCCTGACCAGGGATCGAACCCGTACCGCCTGCATTGGGAGCACGGAGTCTTAACCACTGGACCGCCAGGGAAGTCCCATGAATCTTTTATTTTTTTAACATAATTGTCAAAATATTACTGAGTAATATATAATCTATATACTCGATAATCTATTTCTACAATATATATATTGTATAATATATACAATATATGCAATATACATCATTTACAATAATATATGCCACATAAATAATATAAAATAATATCCAAATCTATGGTTAAAATTTTCCTGATTGAAAGCCTTCTATCACTCTCTATTCTTAAAGTCCCCAACAGTGCTTGGTTATGCATGATTTGAGCTTATTATTATTCTAGCATCATCTCAGACTTTTTTTTTTTCTATATCAGTCTTTCCTAATTTTTCTCTTTGTCTCAAACATACTGGTCTCTTTCTCATTTTAAGTCCTTATACATGTAGTTGCCTCTACCTAGAATACACCTTTTCCCTTTTTGTAAAACTACTTTTATTTTGTGGCTGTACCAGGTGATCCAGTTTTCCTGTATCTTCACCATCATTTAGTACTATAGGTATTTTCTATTTTGGCCATTCTGATAGTGGTATTTCATTCTGGTTTTAATTTACATTTCCTTAAGGGCTAAAGATGTTGAACTTCTCTTTGTGCAATGGTTATGAATCTCATATATTTGAAAAATTATAAGAAATGGATCAATTATTCAAAACCCACAAACTACCAGTCACCAAGCTCAACCAAGACAAAATACGTAACTGAATATTTCTAAAACCATCAAAGAAATTAGATTTATAATTGAAAAGTTTCCACAAAAGAAACTCCAAGCCCTGATGGTTTGACTGAAGAATTCTGCCAAATACTTAAAGAATAATCAACACCAATTTCACATACTTTCTTGGAAATGGAAGAGGCTGGAATACTACCTAAATGTTTTTTATGAAACTAATATTACCTTAGTACCAAAATCAGACAAAGAGAGTAGAGAAAAAAAAGAAAACTACAGATCAATATCTTTCATTAACTGAGATGCAAAAATTCTCAACAAAACCTTAGTTGACATCTTTTTATTGCTGAGTAAGATTTCTTAGTGTGAATGTACTGCAACTGAATTATCCCTTCCTCCATTAGTGGTTGTTTGGGTTGTTTCTAGATTTTAACTATTATAAATAAAGCAATTATGTTTATTCACATATATGTCTTCCTACTGACAGAGCTTTCATTTCTCTTGGGTAAATGTTGAGGAGTGGAGTGGCTCAGGTACCTGCTAGGGGGTATATTTAACTTTCAAAAAAAAAGCCAAGCAGTTTCTCTAAGTATTTGTACCATTTCAAACATCCACCAGTGCATTTTCCTGTTCCTCCACATTGTTACCAACACATGATACAGCCAACTTTTTAAATTTTAGACATCCAAATAAGTGTGTAGCAGAATCTTATTGAGGTTTTAAATTGTATTTCCATAATGACTAATGATTTTGATCATCTTTTCAAGTTCTTGTTATCTTAAGATTTAGATTGTAAGACTTAGTTCTTGCTTTTTGTCCAATCTACCTCTACCTTTAAATAGGGGTGCTGAGATCATGTTTTCTATGTCTTCCATCAGTACTTTGTTCCTTTTGTCTTTGTTTCTGACGTTTTTTGGATTAAGAATTTCTTACTGTTCCATTTTATCCTCAGTATTGGTCTATTAGCCTTTATTTGTTTGCTTGTTTGTTTATATTTTATGTATTGTTGTTGGGTTTGTAGTCTATGTCTTTACCTTAGCAGTCTACCTTAAAGTGACGTAGGTAAGTGCTTTACAATAATACACCCAATATTTTTACCTCCAGTTTTATACTCTGGTTGTCATACCTTTGACTTATGCATGTTACAAATTCCACAGTTTATTATTAGTGTATTTTCAATGGTCAGATTTCTTGTGCAGAAATTTATATAATAAGAAAAAAATCCACATTGCCTTCTTTACTCTTTTCTTTTAGATTCACATTTCTATTTGGTATCATTTTTCTTTCAACATTTCAATATTCCATATACTGTAGGCCTGCTCATTATGAATTATTTCAATTTCTATATGTCCAAAGTATTGAAAATTACCTTTGTTTATGAAAAGTATTTATTCCACATATATAAATTCTACGTTGTTTTCGTGGTTTGTTTGTATGTTGTGTTTTAAAGATTTTACTCCATTGTCCTCTCACTTCAATTATTTTTGGAGCAATCTCTGCTGACATCCTCATCTTGCTTTCCATGTACCAATTGTGTCTTTTTTCTCTTGCTGCTTTTAAGTTTTTCTCTTTATTACTATTTCTGAGCAACTTTATGATGATATTTCTTGCTGCAGTTGTCTTTATTTTTGTGTTTGACATTTTTTGAGCTTCTTGGGTCTCTAGGTTCATAGTTTTTATCAAATTTGAAAAATAAAAAAGGACCAATATTTCTTCAAATGTTTCTTGTGCTTTGCTTCTCCCCAAGAGAGACTTCAATTACCCCACAGTTCACCAATGCCCTTTCAAATTTTCAGAAGTCTTTATCTTCATCTGTGTTTCATTTTGGATAGACTTCCTTGCTTCAACTTCACTAATGTGTTCTTTTGCAATATCAAATCTACCAATATCTAATTCCACCCAGTGTACTTTTCAGGTAACAGATACATTAGAGGTTTCATCTCCAGAGGTTCAACTTGGAATTTTGACATATTCAATGTCTCTACTTAACTTTTTGAACCTATGAAGTACAGTGATAACAACAGTTTTAATATAACTGTCGGATAAATCTGACATATATTTCAGTTCTGTGTTGGTTTTGCCTGATTGACTCTTCTCATAATTTTGGGTCATATTTATTGTGTTTGTGCATGCCTGGTAAACTTTGACTTTATGCAACATATCATGAAGTACTAAATATTTTTATTCTCCTGTAAAACTGCTGCTATGTTTTGGGACCCAGTTTAGTTACTTGAGAATAGTTTGATCCTTTTGTGTCATTTTAAAGATATGTTAGACAAAACCAAAACTAAAAACTGTCAGTTTTTAATAGGTAAAATAGAACACTACATCAAGTTGATATTAGAAACTTCAGAAATTTTTCTTCATAAAGTTATACTTTAAACCAGAAAATATTTGGTTAATCTAACTCCTACATGGAAAAAGAGACACTAAAGAGTAATAATTAAAAATTAATTAATAAATATAATTGCATTTAATAGATTTGTATATTATTAATTCTACAAAAGGAATAATTAGTTGGATTTTAATATAAAATCTGTGTGAGAAAATAAAATGCTAAGCTGATATTTATTGCTAAGAAAATAAATATATGTGTTGCATATATTAGGCTTTGTTCCATCAATAGAAAAATCCTACTATACCTGAAAATTGTAGATGAGACCTTTCTTATACCTTTTCGCACGAGTTCCTCATTTTTCTCCTTCTTGGAGTGAAAAAAGAGATGCAGATTCCTTCATTGCCATCTCTACACAAACTTTCATCTCTCTAGTCATCTATGTTTTCCCTTGATATTACAATATTTTGTATCTCAATGTAAAAGTAAAAATAATTTTATATATTTATTTCCCGCTTGTTGTGACTTCCAATGAATACATTATATCTTTCAAGGGATAATATATACAACAGAACAAAACAAAATGAAAAATAGATTTGAGATTAAAAATAAGGCAACAGAAGCCTCGTAAATGATAAAGAACAACTACATATTTAAAGATTTCAGGCACATTGAGATTTTGATTTTGTTTACAAATTTGGGGATATAGTTATTATAAACCTGCGAAATCTACCTAGTGAAAAATCTTGCTTTTAAGCACATGGTCAGCATGGCATCTGGAGACTCCTCACTCACTCCCAGCCAGGTTGGTACTGAATTACTCAGACAGAAGCAAGAGTTTTATTTATCCCTCAGTGGCCATGCTTATGTTTCTATTTTCAAGCCCAAAGAGCAAAGTAAGATATTGCAAAGCCCAGGAATTCCCAAGTCCCTAGCACCTCTGCTGAATGCAACAGGAAACCAAGTTTCTCACTAGTTCTTAGTTTTCTACTAGATCCTAGCTGACATTTCTTGTGATTTGTGGGGTTCCTAATCTATTGAGATAATCTATAACACCCACTTATCTTAGTGAAGCTAAATCTGTGTACTGCCATAGATAAATCCTGATATTTCACTGGTGTAATACAGTGGTTTGTCTCTTACTTCCATAGAGTATAATGTGTAATATCTCTTTCATCCATATTCCACTAACCAGAACTCAATCAGAGGACCACACCTGATGTAGACTAGCCTGTGCTCCGGAGATGGGAGCAGCTTGCTGAACAGCTAGCAGTAGCGGCTGCTACATTTAAAGTGAGATGAGGCGTCACGGTACCGAGGCCCAGGACTTAAATATCCCCACAGGATGAAGCACCATCCAGATGCTTTGGCATAGAGCTGGTAAGAAAGCACTTAAGTTTCAAAAACAGAGGCACCAGATTTGAATGCCGGTTCTTCAATTCACTTGCCAAGTGATTTTGAGAAATGATACCATCTCTGTGAGTCAATGTTCTCATTCATAAAATGGAAATTACAGTACCTATTAGAGGCTAAGCTGTGTCCTCCCCAAATCCATACGTTGAAGTCCCACCTCAGAAAGGCACTGTATTTGCAGGGAAGGCCTTTAAAGAGGTGATTAAAGTAAAATGTGGTCATGTGGGTGGGCCTTAATCCAAATGACTAGTGTTCTTATAAGAAGAGATTAGGACACAGACACACACAGAGGAAAACCATGTAAAGACACAGGGAGAAGATGGTCCTCTAAAGCCAGGGAGAGAGTCTATAGCAGAAACCAAACCTGCCAACACCTTGAAATTCGGACTTCCAGCCTCCAGACCCCTGAGAAAATAAATTTCTGTTGTTTAAGCCACCACTCTGTGGTGCTTTGTTATGGCAGCCCCAGCGAACTAACACAGTACCCAAATCCAAATACAGTTTTGATGACAAAGTTGAATATTCAGGCTGCCAACTAAACTGCTTCCTATATAGAAATCCCTCAATAAGTGACAAGTCTTTCTACTTTGATTGAGACATGAATGTTTAATTGAAGTTTAGTAATTTGCTTTAAAAATTTCTGACTGTGGAAACCATTTTAAAAACGGATTAGAATCTCAGAACAAAAGACCAAAATCTCTGATGACATTTGATTTGAAAGAAAGATAATAATCATTGTTTTAATTATAGTATCAACAGCTAAAACTTACTGTTTATGAATGCCAGGGCCTCATTCATGTTGACTCTATAAGTGCCTGGTTACTACTTAGAGCTCAGACCAAGTCCAACCACGGCCCAGAATCCCAGAGTCAAAGAGCTTTGTTACATTCAGGCTCTAAAAATACAAAGGATCATAAGAGACTACTACAAGCAACTCCATGCCAATAACATGGACAACCTGGAAGAAATGGACAAATTCTTAGAAAAGTACAATCTTCCAAGACCAAACCAGAAGAAATAGAAAATAGGAATAGACCAATCACTAGTACTGAAATTGGAACCATGATTTAAAAACTCCTAACAAACAAAAAAGTCCAGGACCAGATAGCTTCACAGGCAAATTCTATCAAATATTTTGAGGAGATTTAACACCTTCCTTCTGAAACTATTCCAAAAAATTGCAGAGGAAGGAACACTTCCAAACTCATGCTATGAGGCCACCATCATCCTGATACCAAAACCAGACAAAGATACCACAATAAAAGAAAATAACAGGCCAACATCACTGATGAACATAGACACAAAAATCCTCAACAAAATACTAGCAATCTGAATCCAACAATACATTAAAAGGATCACACCATGATCAAGTGTTATTTATCCCAGTGATGCAAGGATTTTTCAATATCCATAAGTCAGTCAATATGATACACCACATTAACAAATTGAAGAGTAAAAACATATGATCATCACAACAGATGCAGAAAAAGCTTCCGACAAAATTCAACACCCATTTATGATAAAAACAAACAAACAAACAAAAACTCTTCAGAGTGGGCATAGAGGGAACATACCTCAACATAATAAAGGCCATATACGACAAACCCACAGCCAACATCATTCTCAATGGTGAAAAGGTGAAAGCATTTCCTCTAAGATCAGGAACAAGACAAGGATGTCCACTCTCGCCACTTTTATTCAACATAGTTTTGGAAGTCCTAGCCATGGAAATCAGAGAATAAAAAGAAATAAAAGGAATTGGAAAAGAAGAAGTAAAACTGTCACTGTTTTCAGGTGACATGATACTATTTATAGGAAATCCTAAAGACACTACCAAAAAACTACTAGAGCTCATCAATGAATTTGGTAAAGTTGCAGAATACAAAATAAATACACAGAAATCTGTTGCACTCCTATACACTAACAATCAAAGAGCAGAAAGAGAAATTAAAGACACAATCCCATTTACCATCGCATCAACAAGAATAAAATACCTAGGAATAAACCTACCTAAGGAGAAAAAGACCTGTACTCTGAAAACTATAAGACCCCGATGAAAGAAATCGAAGATGACACAAACAGATGGAAAGATATGCCATGTTCTTGGATTGGAAGAATCAATACCATCAAAATGACTATACTAATCAAGGCAATCTATAGATTCAATGCAATCCCTAGCAAATTACCAATGACATTTTTCACAGAACTGGAACAAAAAATTTTCAAAATTTAATGGGTCACAAAAGATCCCAAATAGACAAAGCAATACTAAGAAGGAAAAACAGAGCTGGATTAATCAGGATCCTTGACTTCAGACTAGACTACAGTCATCAAAACAGTACGGTACTGACACAAGAACAGAAATATAGATCAACAGGACAGGATAGAAAGCCCAGAAATAAACCCTCGGCCAGAAATAAACCCTTGGACCTACGGTCAATTAATCTATGACAAAGGTGGCAATACTATAAACTGGAGGAAAGACAGTGTCTTCAATAAGTGGTGCTCGGAAAACTGGACAGCTACATGGAAAAGAATGAAATTGGAACAT
Organism: Physeter macrocephalus; assembly: GCF_002837175.3. NCBI lineage: Eukaryota > Metazoa > Chordata > Mammalia > Artiodactyla > Physeteridae > Physeter > Physeter macrocephalus. The sequence continues at coordinate 107,604,153 of NC_041222.1, read as the reverse complement.
TCTTTAACACCATACACAAAAATAAACTCAAAATGGATTAAAGAGCTAAGCATTAAGACCAGATACTATAAAACTCTTAGAGGAAAACATAGACAGAACACTCTTTGACATAAATCACAGCAAGATCTCTTTCAAACTGTCTTCTAGAGAAATGGAAATAAAAACAAAAATAAACAAATGGGGCCTAATTAAACTCAAACACTTTTACACAGCAAAGGAAACCATAGACAAAAAGACAACCCACAGAATAGGAGAAAATACTTGCAAACAATGTGACCGACAAGAGATTACTGTCCAAAATTTACAAACAGCTCATGTGGCTCAATATCAAAAAAACAAACAACCCAATCCAAAAATGGCAGAAGACCTAAATAGACATTCCTCCCAAGAAGACATGCAGATGGCCAACAGGCACATGCAAGATGCTCCATATCACTAATTATAAGAGAAATGCAAATGAAAACTGCAATGACGTACCACCTCACACTGGTCAGAATGGCCATCAGTAAAAAGTGTACAAATAACAAATGCTAGAGAGGGTGTGGAGGAAAGGGAACCCTCCTACACTGTTGGTGGGAATGTAAATTGGTGCAGCCACTATGGAGAACAGTATGGAGGTTCCTTGAAAAACTAAAAATAGAGTTACCATATGATCCAGCAATCCCACTGCTGGGCATCTACCTGGAGAAAACAATAATCTGAAAAGACACATGCACCCCAATGTTCATTGCAGCACTATTTACAATGGAAGCAATCTAAATGTCCATCAATAGATGAATGGATAAAGAAGATGTGGTACATATATACAATGGAATGTTACTCAACCATAAAAAAGAATGAAATAATGCCATTTGCACCAACATGGATGGACCTGGAGATTATCATAGTAAGTGAAGTAAGCCAGACAAAAACATATGTTATCACCTATATATGGAATATTTAAAAAATGATACAAATAAACTTATTTACAAAACAGAAACAGACTCACAGACTTAGAGAATGAACTTATGGTTCCCAGGGGACAAGGGTGCGGAGGGAGGGATAGATTGGGAGTTTGGGACTGACAGACACACGCTGCTATATATAAAATAGATAACCAACAAGGACCTACTGTACAGCCCAGGGAACTGTACTCAATATTCTGTAATAAGCTAAATGGGAAAAAGATTTGCATTCTTTTCAAAAGAATAGAAACATGTATAACTGAATCACTTTGCTGTACACCTGAAACTAACACAACATTGTTAATCAACTGTATTCCAATATAAAATAAAAATTTTTTTAAAAGTGTAAGGACAGCGCTGATGTTTTACACCAGTTATGTGCAAATGGTGAGAAGACAGGCACAAGTCCAGTAAATAAAGCAATTAAGAGTGGCCAGGACTATGTAAATCTTCCTGGAGAACAAGAGTGGGATGTCTGAAACATCTAACAGGATCCAGACCACGTCAGGCTTTATCACAGAAGCTGCTACTGCCTTTGTGCCGTGAGAGCCAGGGACCCTGGCCCTCTCAATGGGACATGCTCTTTGATGTCCTCTGCTTTATTCAGCTGTCTGTGAACAGGCAATTTCTTGAATTATTTAATTACCATAAAAGAAAATGTATCATCTGCCAGTAACTCTTGCTCTCTGTCAACCATTGTCATACTTGTGACACCTACACAATCCTTACCTTCATTTTACAAATGAGACAACAGTCAGACAGGGCTTAAATGGCTTGGCCAGGGTCACAAAGATGGTAGGTGGTGTAGTCAAGGCTTGAATTCAAGCAGTCAAGACTGTGTTTCTTTAACTACTGTGCAGTGCTGGTGTTCAAGGCAGGCGGTGGTATAACAACAGAGCCAGAGCGAGAGCGTGAAAATGTCAGAGAGAGAGAGAAATATCATATGTCTATCATACATAGATAAAAACATATGTAAGTCTTTGAAAAGACTATTAGAAGGCTATAATGGTCTAAGATTTTCACTAGGTATGAAGCACAAGTAAGGATGAAAACCTAAGGGATCAAATTGAGGAACAGTCATTGGGAAATTTATGAAAAATTAATGATTCCTGACCTAGCACTATACATTTTGTATCTAAATTGTATAAGCAAACTGTTCAGCTTGATTCTCACAGAAATGGTGACTTTGGACCTAAGTAGGATGCCCAGCACAAGGTAATTTGGGGAAAGGCAATTCCTTCTCCTTTCAGGTCTTCCCTGTGATATAAATCAAGGCCTCCAATACACCTACAGAAACATTTGGGAAACACACCTATTTACATAGAATGCTAATTTTTGCTCATACTTCTTTTGTGAGTCTATATGCAGTACCCGATTCCTTATATTTAGAATATCTTTTTCTTGTTCATTTCTTTTCATTGATCAGCTGCTGGGGATCTGAAAACATGATAAAGGTGATGTTTATAGCACACACTGAATATCATTAGATATAAGTATTTCTATTTAGAGAATTTGAGTTATAGAGAAAAATATATTTGCTGCTACCACTGAGATCCTAGTACCTATGTTTCCTATACTTTCAAGAGTATTTGAGATTCATAGATTTAAGTACTTTAGAAAGTCTCTTTTATGTGTTCATCAATAGTTCAGCCAATTTCTCCTGAGGCTTTAGGCTAGTCAACAAAAATATAAGTAACCACTTTCTTAACCTGATGATGCTATAGTACTTTATCCAGATAGTTTTCATTCTTAGAAGTAAAAATCCCATTACGAAAGTGGGCTGGAAAAAGATTTAAAAAAGGAAAACATTGGAGAGAAAATTTGCTGCATAGATATAACAAAGGCAGCATGTCTTAAATACCTTTATTTTCTGTTCTGTGTATAAAAATGTTTTCCTCTAACATAAATGCAGAATTGGCTCATGTCCTTTGTAAACTGGGTGTGTATATGTGCACATTTGTATGCCGGTATGCATGAGTGTGGTGTGCTTGTGGGTTTTCTGGTGCTATCTCATAAGCTGCAACCGCTGCGGTTCTCCCCACGCTCAGGATAATGTGTTTCAACAGCCGCTGCCTCTTTAACATCTTTACAAACAGGCTGTGTGATTTCCTTCCCCTGACGCACCGACAAAACAGGAAGAGTTGGAGAGCAGCAGCAGATTTCTCAATCTTTCAAATAAGATTAGGTAAAACGAAAGCATCTAAAGCTACTGAAAGCCATCGCCCTAACCAGGGACTTACCAGATGTACGCTTGAATACTTTTCATCCTTTTTAAAAAATTATCAGCTTAAAAGTTTTTTTCTTACAATTTAAAGTCTCAATCAAGTCGATCCCCACTTCATACAAATCATCTTTTGGCGTTTTAGTATAACACTTCCCCTACTGTTGAGTCATCAAAAAATCCTACTGAACAGCTTTTGGTATTTATTTTTTTATTTTATATTGAAGCATAGTTGATTTACAATGTTGTGTAAGTTTCCGGTGTACAGCAGAGTGACTCAGTTATACTGAGTATCTTCAGTAGTAACGTTAATTGTCCCTTTGACTCATTAAAGACTCTACCTTTCACCTTCCATTGGTTTTCTCCGTTTCTCATACTATTAAGACCAGATTTTTATTAGTGACTTTTTATTTTCACTGGCATTGGGGAATTGAAATTCAGCTGTAGCCCATTCTAGCAAACTTTAAAAAAAAATTAACTAAAGTTAATCTTTTGTTCAGGTTTCATGAGCTTTGCCTACTGTCCTTCTTCTGTCCCAGGATCCAATCCAGGGCATCACATTATATTCAGTTGTCATGTCTCTGAAGGTTCCTCTTGGTTGTAACAGTTTCTCAGACATTCCTAGCTTCTGATGAGCTCAAAATATTGAAGAAGTACCAACTGAGAATTTTTAGCATGTCTTTCAATTAAGATTTTTCTGATTTTTTTCATGACTATACTGGGATTATCGAGTTGGGGGAAAGACCACAGAGGTGAAGCGTCATTCTCACCACATTATACTGATATCAAGACTACGTAATCCCAACATCACGTCACTGTTGGTTTGACTGATCCTCTCACTGAAGTTCAGTTTATCAGATTTCTCCACTGTAAATTTACTCTTTCCCCTCCTTTCCACGTTATACTCTGTGGAGAGAAGTTGCTGTGTGCAGCCAGAGATGAGTCTTTCTTCTTCCTGTTGGGCTGGGCTACATCACAGGGCGTGAGGGCTCTCCCTGCTGGTCTCCTGACCCTATTTATTGGTTTCTGCTTATTATTATTATTTTTACAATTATTTATATCAGTGTAGATTCATGGATATTTATTTTACACTTTAGCTATAATCCAATACTCATTTTAAAAAATTTTGTTACTCAAATCATTGCTCCATCTTTGTCCATTGGGAGCTCTTTCTATTGGCTTCTGTGTCCCTTTAACTCAGCCACTTAAATGTGGTGTTTTTTTTTTTTATTGCTTTGCTTTTTTGATTTTTGGAGTACTTTCTCTTTGGCACTACAGATGCTCCAAGGAACGTTGCATATTCTCTGCCCAATCCCAGAATCACCTCTTGCTCCAAGCAGCCTGGTTTCTTGCTAACGAAGAGCAGTTTGAGAAGCCAAGATGTAGCTGCTAGATTTGCTTGTTGCTACTGGATTTCATTGCTTCTAGACCCTCTTAGAATCAGCATAATTTAAAAATATTAGATCCTTGAAGTCACCAAAAGACACTCCCAACCCGTAGAAATATTGCCGATAGGGTGTACCTGTTGTGGTATTTTTTCTCCAGGCAGAAGTTCACTTGGTCAAATGGCAACAACCTATAACTGGCATTCCCCCATTTGCAAATAATTACTGATGAAAGTTTGTTTAGCCCTGATGATGAAGGCTTACCGTATCCTTAATGAAAAAAAATGCTACGTTCGGCAGTTTTCCCTTAACAATTTAAAAATTGTAAAGCATAAGGTGACATATAAACACAATGTGCTTTATTCTGAGAGTGAAAAAGAGAGAGTACTATTATGTCGTTTCTATAATTGAATTCAGCAAGACTCAGGAAGATGAAGGGACTTCTCCAAGTTCTGACACGTAGGCAGAATCTAGTATTTTAATGTATTTTTCATTACAGCATGTTGCTTTAAAAAAAGTAATTTTATTCAGTGACTACATTATTTTCAACAAAACAAAATAAAATTTTGCACCTCTGATTATAAAAATGTAAAAAACAATGTGAACTATATACTCCTCCTTTATACATCCCAGATAAAATATGGTTTAAAAACAATGTGTCTAAAGTTTAGTCTTAGATAAAGCGTTAAAATCAGATGTTCTGCCTAATTCTACAAACTGTAATGTAAATCACTCAGAAAAAAAGAAGCACCTGCTCTCATGCTTCTACACCTCTTCCCACTCCCCGCCTTAACTAGCTTCCCTGCAAGAGATATTTAATGGCTATTTTTGCCAGTGCCTTCAAGTTAGAAAACATTGCCCACTGGAATCATGGAGTTTTGTGAAATTCAGCTGCAGCTTATTAAGGCAATTTTTTTAAAACATTCTTATTAACCATCCCAGTGGCTAACTGCCATTACTCTGCAAATATTCTTTGTACTATTTAAATATGCATGCTGGTGAGGCATCTTGTATCTGTTAACCTAATGAGTTTGCTGCCATGCTATGTTCCACACTGGTCATTTTTCCTGCAGACCATTTGTTTTCTTTCTAGCTGCTTTCCAAAACAAAAATGTTCACATTTCTTCTACATGCACAAAACTTTCCCTTTGCATCCCTAGATTTTGTAACAAGATAATAAGGAATAATTTTAAATTATCACTGATAAATGTCCCCACCTCCTTCCGAAAATCTCTTCATCTTTGTTTTGCAATCTCAAATTTTCTATTACTTTTACTTGAGTCTCCCCTCCGTTAAGGCATGAGGGTTATTAAGGCATAAAGATCACCTTTCCTGTCATATGTGTTCTCCATAGTAATGCAGGATTTAGAGACATCTGATTAAAACTGTATTATCTGCTAATACAATTTAGTGAAAAACTGACACAGAGACTCTTATCCACATATATCACCCACCATTTTGCACACTTAAAACAATCTGTGAGCATTTTAATGCATGTTTTTTCATCCAGGTAACAAATGAATTTTGGAAACCTGTCACTGCCACATACCTGTGTTACCAGGGGCAAGCTTCCTCATGAAAATCCATCATTTCACCCTTTGCTTATCATGTTCTCTGCCTGATTTGTGTTTTTCTGACCTCTAACCTTCTAGTCAACAAGAACTTCTTCCAGTAATGTCTCAGAATATTTGGCTTCTCTAGTATGTTGGCATTTATTTTAGGTTATTTTGTATTGTTACTAATGTAGTTTATGTAAGTCTAAATTTTTATGCTATCTTATTACTCAGCACCAAAACTTACACATAGAAGGTGTCCAGACAAAGTTAACACATGATGTTCACACATTTCATTAGCAAACCCACTATAATTCCACTTTTTTAAAAAATATAATGTAAAATGTTCATTCACAATGGAAGTTGTCTTGATTTCAGCAAAAGGACTTAGGATTTTTTAAAATTGTTTTTCCTCCCTAAATTTTAGATTTCTCAAGAAATCAACTTGGATATTGCATGCCCACCTTAAAAACAGTTTCAACATATTTTTAAAATAAAAATGTATCTTCTATGTTTATTCTTTAGCTCATATATTTATTCAAGGAAATTTACCATAAACTAGCTGATGTTTTCTCTGCTGGATGTAATTCACTCTTTTATGAAATGTATATTTCAATAGTGCAATGCAGCTTAGACTGACGTTTTAATGGCACACTCTTAGTTGCTGGATTCATTTGCATTTACATCCAATATAATATCTACAGTCATCATCTGTTTCGGCTTTATTATGCTTGCCTCTTGCATCTTCACCTCTGAACTACGCTTTTTCTGTCGTTAGCAGTAGCCAGTGGTTCCAATTGCAGAGTAACCCTAGGTTGCTTAGAGCGATGGAGAGGTCTCCTGATGAGGGTCCCAAGTCCAAGAAGTAAGAAGATAGAAAGCTGAGAAGTTTAAGTGTCAGGCAAAACGCAGGGAGCCTGTCTTTGTCATGGAAGCAGAAGACTACCATAGACTCCAACCAAGTCCCACTCAGCCAGTACTAAGATTCACCATGGTTCACAATGATATTATGAGGGAATTTCTTGTTTTTATGAAGAATAATATTCTATTAGAAAACAATGCAATATGCTTTGTTATTATTAATATAAAGATTTTGAACAAATCATGGCTGGTTGGATCACTGGTGAAAGCCATTGGTAAAAGAGTGAATCTCAGTTTCATACCAAACTACTATATTCTCTGTTCTCTAGAGCTAAGAGCATAAATTAGAAATATTTATTATTCATATAATATTTTGGAAATATTTCTTGGTCTGTATATATGACTCCCAAAGCTATAAGGACATATTTCTTATTGTTGCAAAATGGTAGCTTTAGATTAACAAAGCATATTTTTAGTTCACAAAATTGATAAGCAACTCATACTGTATATGAAACAGATAAATGTCGTCACATATGAGAAAATAAATGCAAAATTAACAATACCAGAAAGTATGGGTTTCTATTATTAATATATATGCTCATTTAATGAAATAATCAGTATTTAAAGTGCCAAATTCATGATAGTAGGAGTACTTAGAAGTATAAATAAATATTGCTTCTTTAATAGACACCTTTTTAATAAATCACTGTTATAGAGCAAGATAAACAATTAACTAATGATAAATACGTTGATGAAGAATTGGATGGTCCTGATGGTAAAATAATTAGACAGTCTAAATTATAAGGTCCCACAGAGATTCTTTCTATAATTTCTAAAGGTCACGTTACATTATTTCTATTCTACATTAATCAAGGAGCAAAGCCTCATAAATAGCAACTGAAGTATATAAGAAAGGAAGACACCAAATATTAATAAATTAAATGGTGAACTAAAATAAACCACTTAGATTCTCTAAGACCTGCATACTTTAATGTAAGGGTGAAGCAGGATTGATTATGTAGCTTCATTTATTTTGTGGATCTTATGGCAGACAATTCTCTGTTTCAGAGAGGAAAAACATAATCTATAAAGGATATGATAACTGTGCATTAACTTTGTGATTCTAACCTATGGAATTCTTTATTTGCTTGTTTTGTCCCTTAATGAAGCCAATAAACCACTGTTGTCCAAAGGCAAAGCGGCCAGTATACTTCAGTTGAGATTCATTTGTCTCCTACTATGAACATCATCCAAACCATCTAAAGATGGTGCTTTGTGAAACGTTTTTTAAAAATTGAGTAGAAAGACAGAAGCAAACAATCAAAGGTTTCAACAAGCTTTTGTCAATATGCTGATTGGACAGGTACTCAGCTATGAACATGGTTACTTAACTCAGCAGTCTGGTTTTATGGTACTTTTTTTATGATTCACATATCTCCAAATTACACTCACATTAAAAGCAAACATCTGGTATACATCATTTTATGAAATATGCAAATAAATCTACTTACTGCAATATGGTAGAATATATTGATCTATAAACTACAACACCGAACAACAAATCAACCATAAACTAAACCCCAAGCATCCCTTCAACACTAAAACTCTGTTCCAGGTTTCCTCCCGGGAAGTGTGAGCTGTCACTGGGTCCCAGCCCCGAGGTGTGATAATGACCACAAATGAGTCCTGCCTGACTTGGTTCAGCCAATTTGACAGCTTAGACAACCTTTCGGGAGGACACATACAGGATATATACACATACTGAGCTCATACAGGCTATGTTACCCTATGTGTTCAATATTCTATTTCCTAGAGTTACAGCTGAATGTTTTCCAAAATTTGCTTTGAGGAAAAAATTACAGTTTGGGGAAATCACTGTTAGCTGAGTAATTAGATTTCTTTGCGCCATGTAGCCCTTTCCAGATTTTATGTAAAAAAGTCACTTGGCTTAGCAGATGGATAATTCAAAGACATGAGATATTAATTCTACCTCTAGTTTCAATACATTTTGAGAATTTATACAATTATAATGAATTTTTTTAATATAGGTAAGTAAAAAGAAGCAAATTAAAATCTCCCATAAAACTGTCAGCAATTTAAAAGTTCTTGTATATGTTGGTACATGGTCAGCTAGATAACTAAATGCATATTATATGAAGGCATTATAAACTATGATCTCTTCTACAGCATCTTCCCTTTCACTTCCCTTTATTCCATGGCTCTCTATGTTTGAGGTAATATAAGGTTGTGTTTTTACATATATGAAATTTACTTGTACACATTTTCATGACTACAGACACGTTTGGACTTATGTTACATATTATTGAACATATTATTTGTATGTTCAAGTTACAGTGACTTCTAGATATATTTTTATTAGCTCTAATTGTCTATTAGTCAGGGTTCTTAGTATCAATATGATTGATCCATCCATCCACCCACTTTAAGGAATTGGCTCACAAAATTATGGTGACTGACAGTCCCCAAGATCTGCAGTGGGTAAGCTGGAGACCAGGGAGAGCCAATGATACAGACCTAGTCCCAAAGCCGGCAGGCTCAAGAAGCAAATACCATACGACATTCCTTATATGTGGAATCTAAGACTACAGGGAGGCACCAACTCACACCACTTGAGTCTGAAGGCAGGAAAAAGCCTATGTCCAGCTCAAAGGCAGCCAGGGAGGAGGAATCCCCTCTTACAAGGGGAGGTCCAGTCATCTTTTTCTATGCAGAACCTCAGCTGATTGGATGAGGCCCACACATAATAGAGTGCAATCTGCTTTACTTAGGCTATCAGTTTAAATGTTATACACGCATCCAAAGATGCCCTGACAGAGACAGCCGGGATAATATTTGACCAAATATCTGGGGACCCCATGTCCTAGTCAAGTTGACAAAATAACCATCATAACTTGGATTGGTTGAGATTTCTGTTAAAGTTTTGTTTTCCAGTTCATACAACTCAACAACAAAAAAACAAACAACCTAACAGAAAAATGCACAGAAGACCTAAACAGCTATTTTTTTCAAAGAAGATATACAGATGGCCAACAGGCACATGAAAAGATGCTCATCATTGCTATTAGAGAAATGCAAATCAAAATTACAATGAGTTACCAACTCATACCAGTCAGAATGGCCATCATCAAAAAGTCTACAAACAAGAAATGCTGCAGAGGGTGTAGAGAAAAGGGAACCCTCCTACACTGTTTGTGGGAATGTAAACTGGTGCAGCCACTATGGAGAACAGTATGGTGGTTCCTCAGAAAACTAAAAATAGAGTTACCGTATGATCCAACAATCCCACTCCTGGGCATATATCCAGACTAGACTATAATTCAAAAGATACATGCACCCCTATGTTCATAGCAGCACTACTCACAATAGACAAGACATGGAAGCAACCTAAATGTCCACTGACAGACGAATGGATAAAGAAGATGCAGTACATATATACAATGGAATATTACTCGGCCATAGAAAAGAATGAAATAATGACATTTGCAGCAACGTGGATGGTCCTAGAGATTATCATACTAAGTGAAGTTAGTCAGAAAGAGAAAGACAAATACCATATGATATCGCTTATAAGTGGAATCGAAAATATGACACAAATGAACTTATCTGTGAAATAGCAACAGACTCACAGACATAGAGAACACACCTGTGGTTGCTAAGGGGGAAGGAGGGTGGGGGAGGGATCGACTGGAAGGGTGGGATTAGCAGATGCAAACTATTATATATAGGATGGATAAACAACAAGTTCCTATTGTACGGCACAGGGAACTATATTCAAAATTCTGTGACAAACCATAATTGAAAAGAATATAAAAAAGAATATGTATAAGTGAAACACTTTGCTGTACACAGAAATTAACATTTTAAAATCAACTATACTTCAATTAAAAAATAAAATTTTGTTTTCCCCCTGAAATAGATTGGAAATTACTAATATTAGTTTCTTTTCTTCTATTTCTGGGACTTTATTCATTTTATTCATCTTGATATTTTGCTTGTTTGTTCTCACCTACCATACCTTGAATTTTGTGTTCCTCCAAATAATCATTTTAGTAATATTATAGAAGTCTCTTATTCTAAGAAGCCTTATTTTATTATTCTCCCCTCCACTGAAGGCCAAGTGTTTCTCCTGTGCTTCTATCACCATCTTTAAAAAAGATGCGTTTACTATTTATCACAAAATAATACAACTGCTGGAAGACATATCTGCTCATGACTACAAATGCTTCAGAGGAAGGCAGGATGTCTCTTACAGCATTTTATGTCCAGCATAACACAGTGTCTGGCAAATAGTGGTCTTCATTACATGAAGAAAGGCATGAATGATGCTAGCCATGTCTATCTTCTGTAAATCAAGAATAACTCTATAGAAAACAGATACTGAGCCCAACAAATTATGCTGTGTTCCCTCAGTTCTCTGCATCTGCAATTGTTCTCAGACAATTTCAGGCTCATTTTTCTTAGTGTTATTGATAGTGGTAACTTCTGAATATGACATTTTCACACAGCTTTTTAAAAAATTTCCCCATCTCTTATTTTGCTTCTTTGTCGTGAATAGAAGCAAGACCTGAAATAAAGTGCATCAGAAGATAATAATTTCTTAGAAATTTCAGCTTAGCTTTATAAGCTCTAAATTACATGCTTTCTTTTTATTATAATAAAATACTTATAGTTTCTTCTGCCTACTCAGAGACATGACTTCAAAATTTGACTCTCTACTACAGAATTCACCAAGTCACTGAAAATATAAAACAATGAGACAATTTATTCCACTTTCCAAGATATGATTTCCACAAGTGGCATCTCTTATGACCTCAACACGTGAGCATGAAAACTGCTACATTCTCAACTCCCTCAGGCTTCACACAGCTGTTTATGTCTTTGAGGTTTTTTAGAGTTTTCTTTTTTTTAAATTATTATTGGGGTGTAGTTGGTTTACAATGCTGTGTTAGTTTCAGGTGTACAGCAAAGTGAATCAGTTATACATATACATGTATCCACTCTTTTTTAGATTATTTTCCCATATAGGCCACTACAGAGTATTAAGTAGAGTTCCCTGTGCTAGACAGTAGGTCCTTATTAGTCATCTGTTTTATATATAGTAGCGTGTATCACATAGCTGTTTAAAGTAAGGATATCCCCCTGGAAAACTCTGTGGTGTCTGTTGTTCCTGTACTTCAAGGGAAGTCTGCAGTTGAAATTTCATTATAACTATTTCTTTGCATTTTCAAGACACTTTTCTAAAAAGTGAAGCCCCCTCCCCCCTTTATTTAACCACTAAGCACAAGTCACAGTGTTTCTCTGGGAATTCATCCACAAAGCCATCCAGCATACGTGTTGCAGAGCAATATGAACCGTTCCTAAATGGGCTATAACCACCATTCCCACAACAGAGTAGAAGGTGACGCTTCCTAATATCCAAAGAGACACACACTCCAGACTCCCAGATGGGCTAAGATTCACTGTAACGAGAGAGAGATGTGCACTGTCACTAGACTTAGCCTGGCCTGGCCTGAAGCCACATATGCCCGTGATTAGGGGCTGAAGCAGAGAAAACTGGTCAAGATTGAAACCAGAGAATTGTCCTGGAAGGAAAAAAGCCATAATTGCAAAAAAAAAAAAAAAAAAAAAAAAAAAAGAGTTACTTGGAAGCAGGAAAGGAAACAGAGGTGCAGCTTCCCGGGGATCGTGCACATTCATACTCCGGTTTAGGGCACCTAGGTTCACACTTCAACAACACAGAAATGTATGTGTCACAGTCTATTAAGCTGAACTAATTTCAGGCAAAGTTGTGCAAAGATAATTTTATCTTTTTTCTTCTAATCTTTCAGGATCTGCCCTCCTCAGAGAGGATTTTGCTCTCCTCTCGTCTCTTTCTGACTCCATGTGTTCCTATGGTGCCACTTCATCTCTTGACAGGGACCCTGTTTCAACATCTGTCTGATTATTACCATTCATCCTTCGAAAGGCTTAGACTGCAGGAAGCTCTGTCAGTGTGCTCTCACTACGGGTGGTCAGAAACTACTACAAAATAACGTGTTGCATATTTGCACAAGGTTATTTCTAAGTAGCGCTGGAGAGATAACTGCCTATTTAACGTTTCTGACATTTTAAAACAATTGTCACCTACTGTAACGGTCTAACCACTGAATTGCACTGAAATACAACTTCACCTATAATACAGTAGCTTTTAAAGAATGTATAGATAGTACCAAAGTTTAGAACTGCAGCCGTGTTTTTGAGGTCGCTAGGTAAGGAATAGGGTTTATAGAGGCAGAAAGGCTGGAGAGAGCTGCTCAGTAAAACAAAGTCAAGTAGCAACATTTTAACTTGAACCAAGAAATAAACCTAGAGAATAAAGCAGGTCACAAAGTCAGAAGCAGCTATGAATTAGATCAGCTCAGCTGTTTAATCTTGTCATTAAAAAATGGGCTGCGGCTAATGTAAAATCATGGTAAGAATGGCTACAAATTATCTTCAGCTGGCATGACTGCCTCCTAGAAAAGGTGGAGTTGGGAAGCACTAAGGTTATGTGTCTTCAAGATAAAAGGGAAGAGAGGAAAAACCAGGGAGAATGGAGAATCTGACACTCCAATTAGAGTTAGTTTGTGAGAAAGGGGTTGCCAATGTTAGAGTCGAGATAGGAGGGTATGACACTGGTGGAGCTGACCCCTCACTGGGTCTTGTTCCCAGAAACAGGGTAGCATTTCACAGGGATGGTGTGTGCACAGAGAGAGTGTTCATTAATAAAGGGAGATTCATGGGGAGAGGGTGGGGGAGGGAAGAGAATCAGACGACTGTCTTGGATTCATTATGATATACAAGAAAATCTATTTTAGAGCCCACAGCAAACCTCTGACTCCATTTATTATGGTTTATAGCACCACATTGTTCAATGTTATACACATAAATTTTCTCTTAAAACTGTTTTGCTCTGGACTACCAGTTTCTGCTTGAAGATATAGATAACTAAAAGGAGCATCACTCCTACCCTTACGATAAGAATAAATGCGTCTTTAGCCCATCTGATAAATAAGTTTATTCACCAAGCAAGTAACACAAAATTTGGAGACAGGCACGTGCAGAGAGAAAAGACCTAAGCACTTGCTCTCCTGGGGCAGACGTCACCAAATGCCATGTAAGCTGGTAAGAAGAGCTCTATAATATTTATAACAAATTGTCCAAGCAAAGTGTAGGATAGTTTAAGAGTGTGAATCCTGGGTCCACAGAAAGAGGAGACTATTCCACAGTCTTGCAGGCCTTTCCCCCAGGAACCCACCAAGCAATCCCCTGACAACCCCACAGGGAAGTCGGGTTGAGAAAGCTTCCCCAGTGGAGCCACCTGGGGAAGGAGAGAGCAGTCACTGTTTAGAAAAACAGCATTTTGGCTGAACACTGCAAGGCTAAAGACACACACACACACACACAACTATGCACAAATTGTATGTTCTCATTGGGAAAGCTATTTTTCACAAAGGGGTGGGTCAGGAATTCTGAGACTAAGCTGTAAGACTGTATGTGTACTGTAGGATTGAGCAAATAAATACATTGGACACTAAGAGAAGGTTTTTCACGTTTGTAGAAAGATGCTACAAAAAAGGAAGGGGGAGGATAGAGTTAACTCATGGTGTTGGGACTTTAAGGTATCAGGACAATGCATGGTTTTCATTATGCAAATATACAAGTAGATGGATACCGCAGATACAGATGCATGTACTCATACACCAAATTCTCCCACCTCTTCCACTGGAGGATCGAGAAGCAATAATAACAAGTTAGCAATTAACACACCTGGTACTGTATCTTGGTTCCTAAATACCATTCTCCAATAAAAGGTCCAAGACTTAGAAAAATGGCAGAGTTCAGGACAGGAGCACAGAAAGACCAAGATGTTCTTGGCACATCTCGTGGTACCAGAAAGTAAAGCGCTAAAAAGGTGGGGTGGAGGGTCTTATCAAAGATACTGGAGCCAACCTGAAGGAGCTCCATATTGGGACAACTTGAACATCTATATAAATAATATTATTGAACTGTAACCCATAGAAAAAATATATACCAATGAGCAATATCAGGAAAACATACAAACAAATAAATAGGGACAAAGGTATATAACTCTTCCTTACTGTAAGATTCTAAATAATATGTGTGGAATGCCTGAGGAATGTAGAAAGTCACCATTTGCCAGATATCAGACTAATAATTATCACACACAAGAATCAGCAATAGATACTAAAATTTGATGCTGAGTTAGATGATAAGAAACAGGATAATGTGCAGACTTGAAGTTTTATTTTAAAGGCAAAAATTAGTAACTTCACAGATGAAATATCTGTCAAGCATCACCTTACCTTCACCAAGTGATCAAAGGTAACATCACTTGTACTGAGACACATAACATCACATACTTCCTGATGTGATGCACTGAGAAGGATGCATCACATTTGTGGAATTCTTGCTAAAAATTAATAACATGAATTTAATTCAGAAGAAACATCAGATGAACCCAAAACAAGAAACATTCTATAAAACAACTCTTTCAAAATATCAAGTCATGACACATAAAAAGATTGAGGAACTGTCCTGGATTGGAGGACACTAAGGAGATATGACAAATAAATGCAATGTGGGTTAGTGGACCAGTAAAAGGACATTGATGGGACAATTGGTGAAATTTGAATAAGATACGTGGATTAGTCAACAGTATTTTTCAAGTTATTTTCTTGTTTTTGATAACTGTGCTTTGGTTATTTAATATATTAACATTCAGAGAAGCTGGGTGAAGGGTATGTAAGAAATAGTTGCAGCACTTTGGGAACTTTTTTCTACGTCCGGAAGTATTTCAAAATAAAAATTAATAGGAGACTGAATCAAGATAGCTGAGTAGGAAGATCCTGAGCTCACCTCCTCCCATGGACACACTAAAACTACAACTACACATAGAGCAACTATCTCTGAAGACCAGAAGAACAGATTTTCTACAACAAAGAATATAAAGAAAAGGTTACACCATGAGGAGGAGGATGAGCAGAGATGCGGTCTAGTCAGAACCCACACCCCAAGGTAGGCAACCCACAAGCAGGAGAGATAACACAACTGTGAATGATATCACACCAGACTCCCCAGCTCAGAGGACTCACTGGGAAGATGAGCCCCCATAATATGTGGCTTTGGAAATCAGAGGGGCTTACATCTGGGAGAGCTGGGGGGCTGTGGGAAACCAAGACTCTACTCTTAATGGGCATGTACACAAACTCACTCACCCCCAAGTCCCATCATAGAGGCAGCAGCTTGAAAAGCACCTGGGTCATATGGGAATGAGATTCACTGAAAATTTTAGGGTGGGTGTTGGAGGATCAAATATCTAGTGGGACTTTCTCCAGGGATGGAAGTGATGGTGGGCACCACTTTTTGGTTAACTCTCCTTCCACCTACCTGACTCAGTGCTGGTGGGTACCACTCCTTTCACTCTCCATCAACTTACCTAACACCATGTGCCTCACCCTGGCTTTCCCTGAGTACAAGCTCCACACAACCCACCCACCCCTTGCTGGCCCCTCCAATGCAGTTCCCACTCCAGGGGTCCAGCCCTGCACACCAGCACACCTGCAGCACTCATGGCCCAACCACAACAGGAGGGTGCATGCAGCCCACACATGGGACACCCCTGGAGCACTTGGCTCTGGTGACCAGGGGGGATTACACCACTGGACCTCCAAGGACACCTTCTACATAAGGAGGCCATTCTTTTGAGACTGGGAGATGTAGTTGATATACCTAATAGAGAATTAAACATGGCAAGTTAGGCAAAATGAGAAGACAAAAAAAAATACCTTCCAAATGAAAGAACAAGAAAAAACCTCAGGATAAGAACTAAACAAAACAGAGATAAGCAATTTACCAGATAAAAATTTCAAGGTAATAGTCAAAAAGTTGCTCACTGAACTCAGGAGAAGCATGAATGAACTCAGTGAGAACTTCAACAAAGATAGAAAATATAAAAAAGAACCAATCAGAACTGAAGAATACAACAACTTAAATTTTAAAATACATTAGTAGAAATCAATAGCAGATTAGAGGAAGGAGAACAGTTCAGTGACTTGGAAGGCAGGGTAGTGGAAATCACCCAATCAGAAGAGCCAAAGGAAAAAATAATTTAAAAAATGAGGGTTTCCCTGGTGGCGCAGTGGTTGAGAGTCCGCCTGCCGATGCAGGGGACACGGATTCGTGCCCTGGTCCGGGAAGATCCCACATGCCGCGGAACGGCTGGGCCCGTGAGCCATGGCCACTGAGCCTGAGCGTCCAGAGCCTGTGCTCCACAACGAGAGAGGCCACAGCAGTGAGAGGCCCGTGTACCAAAAAAAAAAAAAAAGGGAGAGAATAGCATAAAGGACCTCTGTGACAACATCAAGCATACCAATGTGCATTATAGGGGTCCCAGAAGAAGAAGAACAGAGAAAGGGACAGAAAACTTACTGCAAGAAACAGTGACTGAAAACTTCCCTAACCCGGGGAAGGAACTGGACATCCAGACCCATGAGGCCCAAAGGACTTCCAATCAATTGAACCCAAATAGGGCTACACTGAGATCCGTTATAATTAAAATATCAAAATTTAAGTATAAAGAGAGAATCTTAAAAGTAGCAAGAGAAGCACATCTAGTTATACAAGGGCCCTTCCCCATAAGACTACTAGCTGATTTTTTTTTTTAGCATAAACTTTACAGGTCAGAAGGGACTGGCACAATATACTCAAAATACTAAAATGAAATAAATAACTTACAAGCAAGAATACTCTACCTAGCAAGGTCGTCATTCAGAATTAAATGAGATAAAAAGAGTTTCCCAGACAAGCAAAAGCTAAAGGACTTCATAACCACTATACAGACCTTACTAGATATGTTAATGGAACTTCTTAAATGAAAAAGAAAACAATGATAACTAGAAACAAGAAAATTATGAAAGACAAAATCTCACTGATAAAGGCAAACATATTAAAGGGAGTTCAACCACCGATGATAAAGTCAGTAAGAAGGTTAAAAAGACCAAAGTTGTAAAATAGCCTACATATAATTAGTTAAGTGGCACACAAAACTAAAAACATAAAATATGACACCAAAAATGTAAAATGGCAGGGGAAACTGTAGTGCTTTTAGAATGCACACAAACGTAAGTGACCACCAATGTAAAATAGACATCTGTATAATACACACAGGTTGTTATATGTGAACTTCATAGTAACCACAAACCAAAAACCTAGAAAAGGCACACAAAATACATAAATACAAACCTAACACTAAAGAAAATCATCAAATCACAAGGAAAGAAAACAAGAGACAGAACCAAAAGTAACAAAAACAACCATAAAACAATTAACAAAATGGTAATAAGTACTTGCCTATAATAATTACCTTAAATGCTAATGGAATAAATGCTCCAATCAAAAGACCCAGGGGGGCTGAATAGATTAAAAAAAAAAAAGACTCATTTAAATACTTCCTACAACCGGCTCACCTCAGAGCTAAAGACACACAGACTGAAGCTGAGGGGATGGAAAAAGATATTCTGTACAAATGGGAACATAAAGAAAGCTGGGGTAGTAATACTCATAGTAAAAAAAATAGGCTTTAAAACAAAGACTATAACAAGTGACAAAGGACACTACATAATGATAAAGGGATCAATCCAACAATATAACAATGCATAAATATATATGCACCCAACATAGGAGCATGTCAGTATAGAAAGCAAATATTAACAGACACAAAGGGAGAACTTGACAGTAATACAATAATAGTAGGAGATTTTAACAACCCACTATATCAATGGATAACAGATCATCCAGACAGAAAATCAATAAGGAAACACTGGTCTTAAACAATGCATTAGACCAGACAAACTTAATAGTTATCTGCAGGACATTTCTTCCAATAACAGCAGAATAAACATTATTTTCAAGTGCACATGGAACATTCTCCATAGTAGGTCACATGTTAGGCCACAAAACAAGTCTCAATAAATTTAAAGAGGTTGAAATCATATAAAGCATCTTTTCCAACCACAAGTTATGAGACTTAATTACAACGACAAGAAGAAAACTGTAAAAAAAATACAAACACATGGAGGCTAAACAACATGCTACTAAAGAAACAGTGAATCACTGAAGAAATCAAAGAGGAGACAAAAAATAATACCTGGCTACACATGAAAACAGAAACACAATGATCCAAAATCTATGGGACACAGCAAAAGCAGTTCCATGAGGGAAGTTCACAGCAATACAGGCCTACTTCTGGAAACAAGAATCTCAAACAATATAAACTTACATGTAAAGGAACTAGATAAAGAAGAACAAACAAAGCCCAAAGAAAGGAAATAATAAAGATCACAGTAGAATAAATGAAATAGAGACCTAAAAGACCATAGAAAAGATCATTGAAACTAAGAGTTCATTCTTTGAAAAGATAAACAAAACTGATAAATTTTCAGCCAGATTCATCAACAAAAAAAGAGACAGGGCCCAAATAAATAAAGTCAGAAACGAAAGAGGAGAAGTTACAATCAACACCACAGAAGTACAAAGATTTATAAGAGATTACCATGAACAATTATATACCAACTAATTGAGCCACCTAGAAGAAATGGGTAAGTTCCTAGAAACATACATGCTCCCAACACTGAGCCAGAAAGAAAAAGAAAGTCTGAACAGACTGATCACTAGTAATGAAATTGAATCAGCAATCAAAATACTCTCAAGAAAAACGTCCAGGACCAGATGGCTTCATTGGTGAATTACACAAAACACATAAAGAAAAATTAACACCTATTGTTCAAGTGATTCCAAAAAACTGAGGAGGAAGGAATGCTTCCAAACCCATTCTACAAGGCCAACATTACCACGATACCAAATCCAGATAAAGGCACTACAAAAAAAAAGAAAATCACAGGCCCATATCCTTAATGAACATAGATGCAAAGATACTCAAAAAATATTAGCAAATTGAATTCAACATTACATTAAAAGAATCATACACAGTGATCAATTGGAATGTATCTCAGGGACGCAAGGAAGGTCAATATCCACACAATCAATGTGGTACACCATATTAACAAAACGAAGGATAAAAATCCCATCAATAGATGCAGAAAATGCATTTGACAAATCTGATATCCATTTACAATAAAAACTCTCAAGAAAGTGGATAGATATAGAGGGAACATGCCTCAACACAATATGTCATGTTATTATGATAAACCCACAGCTAACATTATACACTTTAACCAAAAAGAATGAAATACCTAGGAATAACTTTAATAAGGAGGTGAAAGACCTATACTCTAAAAACTATAAGACGTTAAGAAAATAAACTGAAGATGACACAAAGAAATGGAAAGATATCTTGAGTTAATGGATTGGAAGAATTAATATTGTTAAAATGTGTATACTACCAAAGCAATCTACAGATTCAATCCAAGCCCTATTAAAACACCAATGGTATTTTTCACACAACTGAAACAAATTATCCTAAAATTTGTTTGGAACCACAAAAGACCCCACACAGTCAAAGCAATCTTCAGAAAGAACAACAAAGAGGGAGGTATCATGCTCCGTATTTTCAAACTATACTACAAAGTTACAGTAATCAAAACAGCATGGTACTGGAACAAAAACAGAAACACAGATCAATGCAACAGAATAGAGAGCACAGAAATAAACCCAAACTTATATGGTCAATTAATTTAGAACAAATGAACCAAGAATACACAGCAGGGAAAAGACAGTCTCTTCAATAAATTGTGTTGGGAAAACTGGACAGCTACATGTAAAAGAATGAAACTGTAACATTTTCTTACACCATACACAAAAACAAATTTAAAATGGAGTAAAGACTTAAATGTAAAACCTGAAACCATGAAAGTCCCAAAAGAAAGCAAAGGCAATACACTCTTTGACATCAGTCTTAGCAATATTTTTTGAAGCAATATCCTCAGGCAAGGGAAACAAAAACAAAAATAAATAAATGGGACTAAATCAAACCAACAATCTTTTGCACAGCTAAGGAAACTATCAATAAAACAAAAATGCCACATGCTGAATGGGAGAAGATATTTGCAAACAATGTATCAGATAAACGGTTAACATCCACAATACACGAAGAACTCATACAATTCAACATCCAAAAAAAAAAAAATCAATCTGACAAAAAATATCAACAGAGGACCTGAAGAGACATTTTTCCAAGGAAGACATACAGATGGCCAACAGACACATGAAAAGATGCTCCATATCCCTAATCATCCATGGAAATGCAAATCAAAACCACAATGAGATGTCACCTCACACCAGTCAGAATGTCTACTAACAAAAAGACAACAAAAAGCTAATGTTGTGAAAACAGCCTAAGTGTACATCAACAGATGAATGGATAAAGAAGATGTGGCACATATATACAATGGAATATTACCCAGCCATAAAAAGAAACAAAATTGAGTTATTTGTAGTGAGGTGGCTGGACCTAGAGTCTGTCATACAGAATGAAGTAAGTCAGAAAGAGAAAAATAAATACCGTATGCTAACACATATATATGGAATCTAAAAAAATAAATGGATCTGAAGAACCTTGGGGCAGGACAGGAATAAAGACACAGACGTAGAGAATGGACTTGAGAACACAGGGAGGGGGAAGGGTAAGCTGGGACGAAGTGAGAGAGTGGCATGGACATATATACACTACCAACTGTAAAATAGATAGCTAGAGGGAAGCAGTCTCATAGCACAGGGAGATGAGCTCGGTGCTTTGTGACCACTAGAGGGGTGGGATAGGGAGGGTGGGAGGGAGATGCAATAGGGAGGGGATATGGGGATATATGTATATGTATAGCTGATTCACTTCGTTATAAAGCAGAAACTAACACACCATTGTAAAGCAATTATACTCCAATAACAATGTTAAAAAAAAGCTAATGTTGGCAAGGATGAAGAGAAAAAGGAACCTTCATGCACTATTGGTAGGAATGTAAATTGGTACAGCCACTATGGAAACTGGTGTGGTGGTAACTCTAAAAATTAAATACAACTACCAGATGATCCAGCAATTCCACTTCTGGGTATTCACCTAAAGAATACAAAAACACTAATTCAAAAAGATATATGCACCCTTGCAAACTGAAAGTTTGCAAGTCACAAGGATGCAACGTATGATATAGGGAATACAGTCAATAACATTACAATAATTTGGTGTTATAGTTACTAGACTTATCCTGATAATCAATTCATAATGTATATAAGTACTCAATCACTATGTTGTATATCTGCCACTAACATTGTATGTCAACTATACTTCAATAAAAAAAGAAAAAAATCAATATATTGCCAAATAAGTAACAGTTAAAATTATGAAAAAAAATAAAGATATATTTTTTATATAAAAACAAAATCTAATGTGAAAATATGCATACATTATTAAATAGCTATTTCTACCTAGGATTAAGCAGAAGACATTTATGGCACAGCTAGAAAGGTAATATACATTTTCTACTCATTTGCTTTCTACTACACAAGCAAAGCAGAATCTCAAATAATTCTGGACGGGCCGGCCAGTTCAGTTATGCAGACATCAAAGGCATTGTGTCGAGCTCTATACTTTTCCTTGTCCCTTTTTGTGAACACATACAGTGAAGGAATTTCATTCAGGCCACTAATTTTAAATAAATTAAGTATGTGGACTTTTAGTTTATTTCACCTTTAACGCTAAACATCCAAGATTATGTTAGGATGGTAGAGAGGATATCCCAGATCTATTTCCACGTGCATTCCCCCTCCTCATTGCCAGTGGAGGATAAATAGTTAATTAACTGAGCTAGCATTTAGAACAGTGCCAGTATTAGCTATTTTTGTTGTCATTGCCGTTACTATTATCATTAATGTCACTGCCCTGATCATTAATAAAAATAACTCAGCAGACTAGCATTAGCTTTCCTTTAAGCTCTTTCACAGTGAAATACTTATATTTTGAGGTGTTAAGTGATTTAACACAAGCAAGGAGAAGGAACACCACTGAATTATTCAGAAATTAAATTTTACAGCACCCAAGCATCAAGGTGGACCAGCTGAAACTGGCAGGTCTCAGTCTCCCCAGCTCTCCTGCTTGCTGACCTTTGCGAAGGCAACGATCTTTAAGTCATCTGGCTCCGCCTCGCGTTCTGCTCTGCGTCTGGCACGTAAAATCATCTAAAATTATCACCACCCATGAATGTCAGTGGAAGCGGGCTATGCTCTTATCGACTTGGTCTGAGTCACAGAGTACAAAAAATGTGCAGAGAGGGGGTATGAACATTTCCCTAAAGTGTGAGAGATGCTCATATTAAAAGCAGATTAGGCTGGTCTTCAGCATGTCTCCAGAAAGTCAAATATCAGGGTAAACTGTGGAGGAGGCCTTGTGAAAGCTCCGGAGCCAGAGCTGAGAAACGTACACTGGCATGCTTATAAAGGAGCACAGTTTCCCTAGACGTAATGCATAACATTTCTGTTTGCAATCCTGGGCATGAATTAGTTTGAAATTATTCCTGCATAGAAATAACACACAGGTTGGAGGGAGGGAGGGGTCAGTTATGAAAGGTCTTTGGAAAGATTCCTTCAGACACAGTCTCAACAAGACAGTAATTCTTTAACAAAAAGTATACTAATAAACATAACATACAGGGCCTTGGTGCAATCCAGTTCATTGAATAAGTGTATTTTTAAATCCGTTTTAGGGTTATAGTTCAAATACTTACATTTATAATCAGGGATAAGGTTTTGAATTTATTTTGTGTTTTTTTTCCCCAGCACATTCTTTTATATTATAAAAAATGTAAAGGGAGAAACTAAGTTATGGAAGTGTCATCTTAAAGAAGAGCTTTGGGAACAATGAAATAAATATAAGAACTATTTCAATATTCTGATCTGCTTTTTCTCATTTTGAGTCATGAAAAGAAAGTAATGTTCTCAGTCTGAATTGAACAGGACCTCTAGGGAGAGCTGATCACATACCTTCGTTCTGATGAAGAGAAAGACTAGTAAGTAGGACTTGTGCGTTCAGCTTACTGATAAGATGGGAAAATGGTGCTTTAATTCACCCATTATTTAAGCAAGCATTTATTATCATCCTGCTCTGTGGAAGTGGTGGGGAAAATATGAAAAGGGAATAAAATCTGTCTTCACAAAGTTTACTACATGAAAGTCCCGTAATATTTATACGTGCAACTACAACGCAGCACAATTACCACAAACTGGATGGCTCACAACAACACGACACACGTGTTACCTGGAGGTCAGAAGTCAGATGCGGGTGTCCCTGGACTAAAGGCGCGGTGATATCGGCGCTGCGCTCCTTCCGCAGGCTCTAGGGTGGGATCTGTAGAATCCTGGTCTCCCCCAGTTCCGAGAGGCTGCTTGCGGGTTCTTGGAAACGTGACCCTTCTCCACCTCCCTCCAGCCCGCCAGGCCAAGTCCTCCTCCTCCTCCTCCTCTTCTGTCCGGTTCCTCCCTCACCCCCTCCTCGGCTTATAACGTCCCTGGTGGTTATTGGGCCCACCTGACAAGGCAGGGTCATCGCCCCACCCTGAGGCCAGGTGATTAACAGACTTCATCCCATCAGCAGCCTGGCTCCCTCGTTGCCGGGTAACGGAGCACGGGCACAGGTGTTGGAGATGAGGGTGTGGATACCTCGGAGGCGGCAGGATGCTGCCCAGCACCTCTGTGAAATCCGTGTTTTCTACAACAGGGGAAGCCGTCTTCTAACTTGCGCGGCACAGTTTGTGTTAGTTTTCTTAGCAAGTCCTTTTAAATTGAGTGAAAAAGGCAGTGTTCATTATGGACATTTTACTTTTTTGATTCTGTGGCCCATCTCCTGGCCTCAATAAAGTAAAAACATAATGAACTTGGATGATTCTGTTTCCCTCCCAGGAAGCAGGGTCCTTAGTCCTACAGCAAAGACATTCCATGGGCAGTTTGAATTTAGCCCTTTTCTCCTCTCCTCCTAAGTGTTAACCTTGCTGCTTTTCCTCTCTGAGTTTCTCCCAGACACGCTCTTATAATTGTTTTTCTCTTATTTTTCAGCTCTACTCTAGCTGCCCACTCTCATCTTCTTTATCTATTCTACTGCATTACTTCCACGCTAGGGCAGTAAGATGTGTTCCCTTTGTTTTGTAGATTTTAAAATGTGATGATGACTCCCCAGCTGAATCTCCCTTTTCCGGTAAAAATCATCATCTGGAAGTCACCCTGAAGAACATAAAACCTCAGAATGACCTATATAAACGAAAGCAAAAATATTCACCCTCAAAGTATATTTTTGGGAAACCACCTTGCTGTTTCAAATGTTTAGAATCTTTTTTTTAAAATTAAAAACCATAATAAGTACCAAAAAATGATAACGAACAACTTCATGCAACTTGTGGATTCCAGAAGACACTTCATGATGATCAGTCATTTTTTTCTTTACTTGAAACAGTCTTGGGAGCTTATATACAGAGTCTATATTTAATTATTCCAAGTTTTTAAGGACATTTTCTTTTAAAAATAATCTCCGCAAGAGTTCAATGTCTTTGTCAAAATGTCATCAGCTTGATGATTTTACTGTCAGATTTTTTGCAGGGATGGATTTAGGATTGGGGATATTTCCATAAGTTTTGGAGAACATTTTAAGAAAAAGAATGCAAACATTAGAAATACTATGTATATATAATATTTGTTCAATGTTTTTAGAATGAGAAATCACGCTTATAGTTATTTTAAAAAGCTGAAAACATCAGAAATGTAACAACATTCTGAAATAATTAAATATATTTAATAAATAACTCACACCTCAACAATCCTTTCTTTTCCAGTTGCATTCAACGTGAAAATTCTGAAAATTTTTCATTTCACCCCTTTCAAAATAAATGTGCATTTATGAGAAATGAATGGTAACCTTACAATTATCCAGCTGATGAACAGAATAGGTTTGAGTGGCTTCCGGATCTATAGGTTTCCTGTAATATTTGCCTCCACCACCCACATGTTTCTGGTCCTGAGACCATAGGACAGATGTAAACCAAAAGGTGACCTTTGGCTTAAGATCTTCAACTCATGACCCAAGAGGGTCAGCAAGGGGGGCTTAGGAGGGGGATATCAGACAGGAACTGTGTGCACACGGGGCTGTGTCATTTTCTTCTCAGCTCCAAAATCACCGTTCATTGCTGTTCTGTCAAAATTGATCTAAACCTTTTTTTAATTGAAGTATAGTTGCTGTACAATATTACATAAGTTACAGGTGTACAATACAGTGGTTCACAATTTTTAAAGTTTATGCTCCATTTATAGTTATTATAAAATATTGGCTATATTCCCTGTATTGTACAATGTACTTGTAGCTTATTTTAGACGTAATATTTTGCATCTAAACCTTTTAAGTATGATTTTTGCCAGCTGGCACGGTGTTAAGCTATTTAAGTAGAGGGTCCAAGCAAGACATTAAAAAGGGGAAGGTGTTTAATTCCCTGATTTCAGCTGCTATGATTTGCCTTTTTCCCCCTTTCTTTTCTGCATGCTTGGGCCTGGTGGCTAATGGTCCACAGCCCTTCCAGCAAGAGCACCACAAGCTCCAGGCCTTTGACACATTCCTGAGCCCTGAACACACACCCACCAGCTGACACCTGAAGGGACCCCTTCCTGCCTGCCTGGTGCTGCAAACTGACTCTGCATGAGACACGCAGAGAAATTCTCCACATCCTGTGAGCTGCAACCACACTTCCTCCAGAAATATCCAAACTCAGCTCGAGGACTCTCCCTCAGCCCTGGGACACTGCTGGGTTTCCTTTAACATTTTCATATTTACTCTCCTATTTTATAACTTAAAATGTCTTTATAATAAATTTCCCCCTTTAAACTGCAGGGTGGAATCTGTCTCCTGACTGCACTCAGACTGAGACAGAGGAATTACTGAAAACCACATAAACATATCCCATTAAGTCCAAACTCATTTCTCCTTAGCTTGGACCCAAAAATGTCATAGCATTTGTCATAGGTGGCCATTGAAACACCAGCCAAAGTTATGAGATAGTGACATCAACTCATAGTTGAAAGAGACACTTTAAATCAGTACATTTAATTCTCTCTTATCTATATGGGGGGGAGGGAGAGGAAGAGGGGAAGACACACACACACACACACACACACACACACACACTCACACACA